>NC_057807.1:449231225-449240379 GCF_018294505.1 Triticum aestivum | reverse complement strand
CCTTGAGTTTCTTAACAAAGGCAACATAGAACTACATTAGTGCCATGTTAAATGTCGGAATTATTCCGGGTTCGTTTATGGTTTTTTATACATTAATTAAGTTTCTGGTCATTTAATGTGCATAAGTCAAATTTGAACTACAAGCACATGCTCTCGTGCACCAAAGTTGGTTGAAAAATCACATTTGTGTCCTCGGGTGAATTTCTAGGTCCCATGCAAGAAATGAGAATAAAATTAAAACATCTGGGCATCATGGCTCGGCCGAGAACATTGAGAAACTTGGTTTTAAAATTCTTATAAATCCAAAACACGTCTGAAAATCATGAAACTTGGCATGGATGTCATGTCATGGTACTACCATGTTGTGGTAAAAAAATGGCCGAATAGGAAAAGATTTTGGTATAAGATTCTTGCAAACCGAAGCTTCTCTCAAGAAGGCTCGTGGTTCTAAGAGGGAACGTGTCACCTTTGAGTGCGAAATGATATATGTTGTCCCCCTTGAGTTTATTTACAAAGGCAACATAGAACTACATGAGTGCCCTATTAAATTTTGGAATTATTCCGGCTTCATTTGGCCTTATTTACACATTAATTGAGTTTTTGGTCATTTAATGTGCATAATTCAAATTTGAACTACAAGCACGTGCTCCCGTGCACCAAAGTTGGTTGAAAATCACATTTGTGTCCTCGGGTGAATTTCTACTCCCATGCAAAAAATGAGAATAAGATTCAAACATCTGGGCATCGTGGCTCGGTCAAGAACATTGAGAAACTTGGTTTTAAAATCATGAAACTTGGCATGGTGTCATGTCATGGTAGTACCATGCCGTGGTAAAAAAAATTGGCTGAATAGGAACAAATTTTGGTATAAGCTTCTTGCAAATCGGAGCTTCTCTCAAGAAGGCTCGTGGTTCTGGGAGGGAACGTGTCACCTTTGTGTGCATAATTCAAATTTGAAATACAAGCACATGTTCCAGTGCACCAAAGTTAGTTGAAAAATCACATGTGTGTCCTCGGGTAAATTTCTAGGTTCCATGCAAGAAATGGGAATGAAATTCAAAATTCTGGGCGTCGTGGCTGGGTTGGAAACATGGAGAAACTTAGTATTTTAATTCCTGTAAATCGAAAACACGCATGAAAATAATGAAACTTGGCTTGGTGCCATGACATGGCACCAACATGCTGTAGTAAATTTGCAGTCCGATTTGCGAAGGCGCACACATTAACAATCAACAAAGTCATTTTGGAACAAGTGCTGTCATGTTACAATCGGAAACACAAGTATTATTGAAACCGTGGGCATTCTACTTAGTAGTACCATTTACGTGCCGCCACACGTCCCCATTTTTTATTAGCTAGGAGGCGCCATGCAGGGTAGCTATTTGAGTACGAGAGGCGTGCGATCAGACCCCTCCGCATGCTTATCGGGAGGAGAGCCCTTTGACCTCCATCTGCCGTCCACGTCTCTCCCAAGGTCTCCATTAATGGCGCCTGAGCCTCTGTTTAATGTCGTGGCTATGTCTCACTCGACTGAGATTTAAGAGAGAAAAAAGAAAATCTGACAGCACAGATCTTGATGTAAGATTCAACGGACCTATATAGCATCTATCGCGACTTATAGCAAGACTGATGAATATATAAGGACGATTTTTTTGATCAAATAAGGGATTGCCCCTTCCGATTTTCATTACTGAAAACCACCACAATTTACAAGAAGTTCAGCACAACTCCAGCCTAACACGAAGGACTAAAAGCTACTCCCTCCGTCCCATAATATAAGATGCTTTTTGACACTAGTATAGTGTCAAAAAACGTCTAACATTATCAGACGGAGGGAGTACCAGATTGAAATCGCAACATCCCAAGAGGCCAACAAAGGCCAAACATCCTCGCTAGAACCCAACATTTCACAACCGACGACACAATCCACATCCTAAACCGATTATTACATCAAAATAAACCAGGAAACTGAAGGGAGCCCAGCAGCAACTAGAAGAACAGCAACGCCAGAGTAGCCACAGCAAGAGTTTTCTTCATTCCATCCTTGCAACATTGATCTTCCACAGAAAGATAAGGACGATTAATTGTCTTACATAATTAGAAAGATAATTAAAAAAATCCACATGCGGCTACGCCCGAAATACACAAGGGCAAAAGAAGAAGGAAGACAAGGATCTGGCTCGCTGATCTCTACTTTCTTGATGCGTTGTTGTAGGCCGCGGGAACTAGTCTCCGCGGCGAGCGGCGATGAGCTCTTTCTTGTCCTCAAGATGCTGCTTGAGAACATCCGCGGATTCCTCCACCAGCCTTTGGCGCTTGTTGTGGAGCATGTCATTCTCGTCCATAAGTTTGTTGACGATGACGCCGGTCCTCTTCAACAAGGCACTAGTCACCTCCTGCTGGTCTGCACTTCGGACGATCTTCTCCCTCAGCAGGTCGCGCTCGTCCCGGAGCCTCTCATTGCCCTCCCTTAGTTCCCGGATGACGCTGGTAGCCTATTCAAACGAGGCTTTCATGTCATCCTGCAACCTCGCCAAGCCTGTAACAGTCGTCGCCTGCCCGCGAGAAATTTTCCCAGGCCACCACGGCGCGGCGGGACATCTCTGCTGCATTTGTGGCACGGCGGGACATCTCTGCTGCTTCCGCGGCGTGGCCGGACTAGTCTGCTGCATCGATGGCGCGGCGGGACCTCCGTGCTGCTTCAGCGGCGCGGCGGGACCTCTGTGCTGCTACTTCCGCGTGGCATGACATGTTGGCTGCTCTTGCAGCGAGGCGGGACATCTCTCGTGCTTCCGCTTCCATGCTCGCCTCTCCGTGCTGGCAATCTCTCAACCCAGAACTCACGCTGGCCATGGCAGACGCAAGGGAAGGATGTTGAATGACTTGTTTGTTTTTGTGGATGAGGAGTTGAGGAGGAATGTGCAGTCATCTTGGCATACTAGTATTTATAACCGAGTACTAATACGCTCCTAAGTGGGAAACCGTTTAGGTTGTGATCGGTGTGAACAGGTTTGGAATTCAATATAGCATGGTACAAATACGCTCCTAAGTGGGAAACCGTTTAGGTTGTGATTGGTGTGAATAGGTCTGCAATATAGCATGGAGTAATTTGGAATGTGACGAGACACAAGCTCAAAATTTATAAATACCCGCGTGGCGAGCCCTAGGCTAGTCCTTTTTTCAGACGCATTAAACCTATCTCTCAGGACTTCTCGCACGCACCATCATGCCACCCACAAAAACTTGTACTCTGAGTTTAGTAGTACGTTATACAGGAAGAGAAGAGGTGCACGCACACACTCGTCCTCTAACACATGCGTCTATTTTTTCTCGAAAAGGAGGATGATGACCCCCGGCCTCTGCATCTGGGAGTCACACACGCATCTGTAGCTACGAATTGTAGTGTTCTCAACCATCCGATTGGCTCTATCATGGATGTACCTAAATACTAAAACATGTCTAGATACATCTATATTTTGACAAATGGAAGGCATGTATTGTGGAACGGAGGGAGTGCTTGTCATCAAAATGGATAAAAAGGGACGTATCTAGAACTAAAATACGTCTACATACATCTCCTTTTATCCATTTTGATGACAAGTAGTACTTCTTACCCAAAGGAACTTGATATCCAACAGACACAAAATAACCGTTCGTTTGTTGGAAATTACTGATTTGATGTCGAAGTAATTGCTGCATCGCCACAAAACCCACCATTTCTTAAGCTAAAGTAGACCAAGGTAATCCCTATATTAGCATATTACTAAGATAAACAGAAGGCACTGTCAAAACATTTAGGACGTGAGCTTGTCAATCTGAATGTGGAGGGACACAAGCTTAGCCCCGGCCAGCAGCTTGGGCGGAACTGGCAAGAAGGTCAGCTCCTGCACGTCGATGTCGCCGGGATCCTTGCTGCTTGTCACCTCCATTTCCACCTCGACGGCGTCGGTCGTGCCTTTGGGCTCCCCTGGCGGGCCGTTCGCCCATAGCTTGGCCCAGTAGTGCGGTAGTGGGGACGCCCCCGCTCTAATGCAGATGACTGACACGGCGATAGGCGCGCCGATGTTGAGCACACCGCCGACCAAGAAAAACGCGCAGCGGTCCTCCTTCGCGACCAGCAAGAGTCGTGGCTCCGACAGTGGCACTTGCAGCTGGAGCACCTTGCCGTACTGGATCCTGTGCACGGGCATGGGATGCGCGTTGCTGATGTGGTGGTAGAGCGCCGGCGGCAGGCCTTCGTAGCCGCAGACGGGCATGGGGCATTTGCAGGGCGCGAGCGGAAACACGCTCTGGTGATCGGCGAGATTGTGGTAAGTGACGTAGAGCCCACAGCCTTCGTGCGGGCACTCCACCCTCAGCGACAAAACGACGGTGTACACCGCCGTGTTCCGCATGTCGAAGCCACCGCCGCGCTCGCACTTCTGGCACTGCCGCTGGTTCCCGGGGCGCTCGACGCGGCAGTCCGTGCAGGCCAGGTGCCATCCCTTGCACTGCAGAAATCAATCGAACAACACAACAATCAAGAAACCTGCACCTTTCTCAATTAGCCGAATGGACAAGGTGTATTCGAATCTCATACACTAGAGGCGTCAAGGGGCGGAGGCACAAGGGGCAGTGGAGCACGGTGAGGTCCATCGAGACCTTAGTGAGCTCCCTCGTCGGTTCCTGTTCCGTCTGCATGATCTCGCCCTCCTCGTGCACAACCATCTCTTGCTTGGGCCGGTGCATTACAAAGCTTTACCGTCACATATTTTATACTCTCCGCATAACTGTCCTCCTGCATACCAAGGAAGGCAGTAGTTTGAGTTTTCTGGACAAATTTGCCCCTGCGCATGAGTAAGCTGCATAAATATCGACAGTAAATGCGCATGCAATGGTTGGCTGGTCCTCCTTCCTTTTTGCTTGAGTTGGCTTCGCCAGGCGGTCAAGCCGCATCCGATGCTGCACGTGTTTGCCTGTAGCCATTTTCTGCTTTGGAAACTAGCGCGATTAATGGGGGTAGAACTAATCGAGCGGGGGCACAGATGGAAACCAACGCGGACACATAGACTAATCTGAGAAAAACAAGAAAAAGTTATACGCAAAGTAAAAGGAATCGAAGGGGGTACTACTTCAAGGTGCATTAAATCAACACATGCAAGTATCAAAAGGAGAGTCACGACATGCATGCATGCGTTGTAATTAATGCATCGGTAACCCTAATTTATTGAAATATACCGTGTGCAGTGCTTTGATGTGTCGCGTCAACTCGTACATCAACGAGAAGTTTGATTATCCTCTCCCTCGCGGACTTAACTGCACCTGCCTTTGACTGTATGACAGGTTGGCCACACACCTGTCGGGCCCACCTGTCATACACGCAAAGACAGGAGCGTCCCTCCCTTGCCCATGAGCGTGGTGGCTGGCAAGACTAGGAGAAGCTTTCGCTACACGATCTCCCTCCCGCACGCGATGGACATGCAGCAGTTCAATCAGTGTCAGATGGCCAGAAGCGTACTGTAGTACTCCTCCAGTGCAGTAGGACACCATCATTGTTCGACTTCCCGAAGAGGCGAAGAGCCAAGCGCAGCCCGGACACTCGCGTGGCAGTTTCATGTGTAGAGTAGTCTAGATAGCGTGTACCGTGCCTGTAAGCTTAAAATCGTTGGGGTCGGCTCCATGCTATGTGGCCGTCTCGAAGTTTTTTTTAAATTAAAATAGTCTTCTGGCCCTACCTGTCACCCTGGTGATTGTAGTTTGCACGCTCGTCTGGTCAAGATAGGAATATATATATTTTAATTTGTTTTTTTCAAAAAGGGGGGACTCCCCGGCCTCTGCATCAGAATGATGCATACGGCCACATATATTTTAATTTGTGGTGGGTAAATGTTAGAGGTTGCAACAAATATATTGTACATTGCGGGTATTTCAGCCAAGTTTAGAGGCAAGCATGTGGGGCCAGTGCTATGATGTGTCGCGTCAACTCGTAGAACGAGGAGAAGCTTGATTTTACTACACGCCTTCTCCCTCGCCCATGCGCGCTGTTGCTCGCAAATGAGGACAGGCTTTTGCTTAGTAGTACTTCTACAACAAGCTATCCATCCCGCTCGCGGTGGACGAACATGCATCAGTGGATTCGACACTGTAGAAGCAGTAGTAGTAACATCATTGTTTGTCTTCTCGAAGAGGCGAAGAGCCAAGCGCAAACCGAACGTTGCAGTTGCGAACATTGGAGCACACATATAGCCAGGCTCTTGCATGAGACAAAATTGCTATGTGAGCCCACTATTGTACTAGTACGTACAACTACTTGCTAGTATAGCCCTGTAAACCAGAAAGGAGTATTTGCCCTTCTAGAGATTTCAACAAGTGACTAGACTACACCAAGACGGAGTACATATGGAGCAAAATGAGTGAATCTACACTGCAAATAAATATGTACTAGTTCTATCGTTTTCCTCTCCGAGGTGCACGATATTGAGTATACTGACTACTCTCTTTTTGACACGCATTTACATTGGTTTTTTTGACACAGTACAGACAGAAGCACTCATATACATGCGCATACACTCACCCCTATGAACGCACACATGCACGACACTAAGTATCATCTTCAAATTTATGAAGTCACCATAGGTACCTCATCGTCGACGGGTCCATAGGTGCTAGAATGCCAAGGAGGAAGAGGGTAGCGGTTCCCGAGACGTTGAACAGTCAATGATGCATCCTCAATTACATGCAGAGGGAATTAATTGGAGAAGCAGACTAGAGCCAACACGGTGTGAATGCAACATCATTTGGACTCTCATATAATAAAGGCGCCCCACCACTCCAATCCATCTACTCCCAAGTCTCCGCGCAACACTGCTCACTCCAATCCAAGACCAAGTGACCAGAAGCCACAAGCACCTATGGAGGCGATGGACGCGAGCGTCAGTGGGCTGTGCCAAATCATCCAAGGCGCCGGCCTGCGGCCCCGCACCGCGCAGCGTTTCCAGATGGTGCTGGCAACCGCAGGCATCGTAGCCCTCGCCGACGCTGGCTTCGCCTCTCGCATGGACGACATGATGGTCAACTCCATCCGCAAGTTCACCGCCGTCAAGAAGCGCGCGGACGACCTTGGCGTACTGCTCCAGCCTGCACGCCCAGGCTCCTCATTTCCTGCCACCCTCATCAGCCTTGGTGGCCCTGCAGGTGCCGGAGGTCGCGATGAATAATGTGCACCTCGAGGCCGTGCTTGCCGCGCAACGCCTCGCCATGCAAGAAACCATCGACCTGCACATCCACGTCTACGAGGAAATCGTCTAGATAGGCCACTACAAGGCAAGCAAGGACAGAAAGACATTGGCCTTCTTCCAGCGGCTGGAATCTTTGGACGCCATTGTTCAGAAGCACGTCGACCTGGCCACGAAAGCCGCTGCTACTTAGGCACCGTTCGGTGGGTCGGCGCCCTGAGTCAAGGAGGTGGACGTCGTCGATGGATGCATCTCTTCTTCTTGCCTCCTGTAACCAGCACTGCATCGCCTCGTGGCCTTAATGTTTTATTAGTATAGTACTCCCTCCGTTCCCAAATATAAGTCTTTGTAAAGATTCCAGCAAGTAAATAAATGCAGGTCGATGAATTCTGGCTATATGTGCATATTTATATCTAGCTATTGTACTTGTTGGCTATAAACTTGACTATATGTGACATGGCAACATCATATAGCCAGCAGCTGGCCATATTATTAACCATGCTCTTAGAGAGTAAAAGAGAGAAACGAGGGAGGAGGGCTAGCTGTAGCACGGACAGTGTTGTCAGATGGGACTCGTGTTTATAGACTAGGAGTACTGAGCACTCGTGCCTCTTTTTTTAGGGAAAAATTAGTCGTATGTCTAGTACCACTAGTTGGGTGCGTGCAACCTATAGCTGTCATCACTTTAGGTCTACTTTTCGAACCGCGACTACGCTTCACAGTACATATTTTTCACGGATTTATCCTCCTATATGTACTCCTAGGCTATTTCCACGTGCTCCCATTCGCCGACATGTGGGACATAGAGCATCTGGGTGTAGTGCATGCACGACTCGGAGCATATGTTGGGGTACTTTACATTTCAGACCTCACGAATTACATGCAAACCCCCCCAGAGAAGAATAAATAAATCAATGAATTACTACATGAAACCGGATTATTTTCGTGGAAACCGGAGCACGTTCACTAAATTTTGGACATAACATGTTTATAAAAAATGACCGGACCTAAACCAGTCTAAGGGCCTCTTTGATTTTTCCCGAAAAAAGGGCCTCTTTGATTCGCAGGATACAGAAAACAAAGGAATGGGGAAAGTATGATGGCGATGAACCAAGACGAGGAGAACTCTAACTCAGTTAGAAGTTAGAGTTAGATTCTAACCCTAAACTAACTCTAAACCAAAGAGGTGTATGGATGGCAGGGTTAGATTGACAATAAATGCTCTATCTCAATCATTTGACTACTTTGGACCCTATTTTTAGTCAGACTAAAATAAGTCCATTGGATCCAAGCACCCTCTTGGTGTGGCCGGCTCTTCTGTGGCCTCCTCCCGCTCACAATTGACATAAACGAACAATCTATACAATCAAGCATGCAAAACATGATAATTTTTACTTTGTCCATACAAATGAGATATCCCACTTAAACATACAAGTCGTCAATCAAGCTTCACAAAATAAAAAAACACTTCATGAAACAAAGAATGAGCTAACTCTTCACGGAAGTTGTTCATGATAGGGAGGGAGCCCGGAGCCCCTCACGCACCAAGGGAGGAGCTCTCCATCGTCGCTCTAGAGGAAGGCTCTGTAGAGCCCAAGCCTCGGGAACCCCTCCGATGCTGGCCCTTGCGAGTTGAGGTCGACAACGGCATGGGTAGCAGGGCCGCTTGCCGCCGACTGGGAACTTAATCTTTGAGCCTCTATAAATAATGCAAGCTTGTAACTAAAATACCTAGAAAGGTGAACTGAATCTTTGGGCCTCTAGAAATAATGCAAGATTGAAACTGAAATACCTAGAAAGGTGAACTGAATCTTTGGGCCTCTAGAAATAATGCAAGCCTGAAACTTAAATACCTAGAAAGGTGAACTGAATCTTTGGGCCTCTAGAAATAATGCTAGCCTGAAACTGAAATACCTAGAAAGGTGAACTGAATCTTTGGG
>NC_057807.1:449224054-449230958 GCF_018294505.1 Triticum aestivum | reverse complement strand
AGAAATAATGCAAGCCTGAAAATGAAATACCTAGAAAGGTGAACTGAATCTTTGGGCCTCTAGAAATAATGCAAGCCTGAAACTCAAATACGTAGGAAGGTGAACTGAATCTTTGGGCCTCTAGAAACAATGCAAGCCTGAAATTGGAATACCAAGAAAGGTGAACTGAATCTTTGGGCCTCTACAAATAATGCAAGCCTGAAATTGAAATACCTAGAATGGAGACCTGAATCTTTGGGCCTCTAGAAAGATTTATTACCTCCTCAAGCAGCATCAAACAATTCCATGCGTGCACCACAAATCTATAGCAAGTTTGATCAGGATCTAGTTTTCCAAATCGGAATTAGTGCTAGAGCAAGCAAGATCAATGATATGGTCGTGAGACAGAGAAGGAACGAACAAACTCACCCCTCTCGTAACCTCCCTGGTAGATGCACCGCCGCCGCGCATGACAGAGGGAGAAAAACAACTGGTGAAGGGGGAGCGGGGCGACCTTCGAAGGTCCGAGGGAGAGGGCAGCCGGAGTAGGGCGGCGGAGGCCGGAAGGAGAGGGCGGCCGGAGGAGAGAGAGGGCGAGCGGCGCTTGGGCGGGCGGCCCTATGGGGAACAGAGAGGAGTCATTCAAGAGGGGGCGGAGCGATCTGGTGCGGGCAGGTGAGATTTTTTTAGGGGAGCGATCTGGTGCGGGTAGGTGAGATTTTTTAGTTCTCTTTTGGTGGGCCCAGGATAACTAACCCAATTAGAACCTCTCCAGCGGGCTAGTTTTTTTAGCTGGGTTAGAGCAAACTAGCTCAAAATAACCCCTCTTGTTTCAATAATCTGAGGCTATTTCAACCCAAACTAGCTCTAACTCAGGGATCCAAAAAAAGAGGAGTGTTACTGTACATGCTACATTGTGGACCGTAGCACATTGTTTTTTATGGCCATATCACCACATTATTGTTTTCTACTGCTCGTTCACTGGGCTACCGTGGTTCGCACGGCTGGTTCACTGGGCTGCCATGGTTCGCACTCCACCGACCTGAGTAGTACTCCCTCCGTTCCTAAATATAAGTCTTCGTAGATATTTCACTGTGGACCATATACGGATGTATATAGATGCATTTTATGTGTAGATTCACTCATTTTTCTCCGTATGTGGTCCATAGTGAAATCTCTCCAAAGACTTAGACTCCCTCCGTTCCTCAATATAAGGTGTATTATTTTTTCAAAAAGTCAAACTTCTCTAAGTTTGACCAAGTTTATAGACAAAAATATCGATATCTAGAATACCAAATCATTGTCACTAGATTCATCATGAACTATATTTTTACATTTTATATATTTAGTATTATAAATCTTTATATATTTTGCTGTAAAGTTGGTCAAACATAGACAACAGTTGACTTTTTGAAAAACTAATACACCTTATATTTAGGAACGGAGGGAGTATTTAGGAACGGAGGGAGTAGTATAGTACTAGTATATACCGCATCATTCTTTGCTCCTTCTTACTACTCCGACATGTGGGAGAGCCAGCATCCGGGTTGACGTGTCATGCACCAGATTAGAGCACGGAACGGAAGGGGGGCATCACCCCGGTCGGAGCGCCAGTAATTCATGACTATAGTGAGTGGTCATATCACAAGTCTTTCCAGCAGTAACGCGCCATCAAATTGCACAGCCCCACTCGCTCACCCTCCTCGCCTCTCTGTCAAACCGCCTACCTGAAAACTGCTGCGCGTAGTGCCCGGGAAAGCCCCGCCCTCAACTTTTAACTACGCGAAAATAGTTCGAGCTTGTTCGTTCTATATAAATACAGTAGTTACGGTATGTTTATTCACCCGTGGGGTTGTTCAATGAATGGAGGGGCGGGGAGCACAAGTGAACAATACTACCTCTGTCCGGGTTTATTGGTCCCCATTGTATTTCGTGCCAAATTTTGACCATAGATTAAACTAACAAAATGTTCACGCATGTGACCAAACATTATATTTTTCAAAACTATGTTCAAATACGAATCCAATGAGATAATTTTTCTTGACATGCATTAACATTTTGTTAGTTAAATCTTTAGTCAAAATTTGGCACAAACTATAAAAGGGACCTATAAACCAGGACGGATGTAGTACTGTAGTAGTAGTAAGTAGGAGTCGTAGAGTAGTCACCTTAAATAGAGAGTTTATTTTCTTTAATGCCACGTACACAAATTGAAACGCTTGTTGTGGAGAGAAAAAAGATAATCACTCCACTATATATGGACGCAGGGGCCTGAGCGCTCGCTTTACTAGGGTTGCTCTCTTCATTCTCTCATCCTCTCCAGATATAAACAAGACAGCGGTAGCGACATTTTCTCTCTGCTCAACGCTGGTCACGGATCCGGCCGGATCCCTTCGGCCGGTGTGTGTAGAGGACTAAAAGGTGCATCGTTCACGCGGTCATCACCACCGAGGGAGGAAACCCACAGCTGCCGGAGGGGCCCGATCCTCTGCCCATGCCGTTCTCTCCCACACAGCGCCAACTCGGGAGGTCCTCCGACCCTTCTTCCTCCCTGCCATATTGTCCGCAGATCCGACCTGCCGCCGCCGACATCCCGGCGACCCTCAGGTATATGTTCTTCGAAAGCGGCCATGCTCTACTGCCCCAGCTCCCCACATGTCTGCATGTGCATCTTTTTCTACTCCCATAACCTCTTCCAAAGCCACCTAAATTTTTAGTATTATTAGAGGTAAAGCTACTTCATGCATTCGAATCTAGGGCTTTGTTCAAACAACGAAGAAAGGGGGAAAGTTGTAGCATGAATCTAGGACTTGATTCAAAGAGGAAATAATATGGTGAAAGTAGTAGAGACCGGATACCCAACTGGTCTCTTGGTTAAAAAGGGAAATAATGGGAAAACACAGTACAAACTAGATAAGGAACAGATCTATTATTGGTTGAAAAAGGGATAGAAAGTGGCGGTTGGTGGACAAGTCAACAGAGTATGTCCAGGATTAGATTTGCTGCCATCACATAGTAAAAGGTCTCCAGGATTAGATTTGCTGGCCTCACATAGTAAAAGGTCTCGGGATTAGATTTGCTGCCCTCACATAGTAAAAGGTCTCAGGATTAGATTTGCTGCCCTCACATAGTAAAAGGCCTCCAGGATTAGATTTGCTGCCCTCACATAGTAAAAGGTCTTCAGGATTAGGTTTGCTGCCCTCACATAGCGTGAACAAGCTCGGCATCACCACTTTATGCCTCCTTGTAGGTACATTGTGCTGATGCGTCCACTGTCGCATGTCCTTATACCAACCTTTTGCTGTTTTTTTGCGTGTAAACCAACCTTTTGTTGTAAGGGTGCATGTAAAATGAAGTGATCACACTGTTACCTTAGGGACATGTCTAACCAGTGTTATTGTTAATCTAATGCCTCCAGTGATAAGATGCAATTAAACTGTGTTACAAATGGCACTCCTGCTGTTTTCCCCAGTATGATAAGTAAGTTGCTCCTTTACGCTGCTGAGTTCCTGGTGTCCCCACGGTCCCATGCCCTTAAACCAACTCTTTAGCTGCTGTTGATTTACTGTGTCTGGTAAACAAGCAATGCCACCATTAAAGTAATCCCATATCTGAGGAATCTCATTGTTGATCATAATGCTTCTGGTAACATGAAGCATTGCTGACGTTTTAAAATTTCTACTGTCCTTGTGTGATTGCCATGAACATAATTAAGATGCTTCTTTCATTTTGTATATGTTTCGTATATTCTTATTGACCAGCAACTTTTTACTTTCTATCATTTTGTGCAGATAGGGATATCCATTTCACCTTGTTGCTATTGTGACCTTTTGGTGAACTGCACAAAACACTTTTTTTGGAATGAGTGTCTTGTGCAGTTCAACTAAAATGTCACGTGGGCAACATCTCTCAATTTTGGTGGAACTGCACAAAATGGTGATTGGAGTTTCCAAAATCTCCGTCAATTTCTGCGGGTAATCTCGTGCAACATTTTATTAGCCTTTGCAAGATGGAGCCGTCATTGTCGCCACAATGGCACTTTATTTTAGTGGAACTGCACAAAAGGATAAGAAAATTATAGTTGCACCTTACATGAGCCGGACAGCCAACCTTGATGTTCCTCAATTTTAGTGCAACTACTAAAGAAGAACCTGCCAGCTCAAAAGAGCAAGTACTTCTTGCTAGCTGAATGATGCAATCTTTGCTTCATTTCAGGTGAACCGCAGAAAAAGGCGCATGAATTGAATCATGGAACTCCAGGCAGACCTCATCCTAGTGGAGCTGGAGGTTGAGTTCAAGGAGGCCACTATTAATGTGAAATCATGCTCTCCTGTCTCCTTGTTTGTGCTGTGCAAACATGTTGTGCAAACAGGAATACTGTACTACAGATGTTGTGACGGTCAAGAGAATTCGCCAAGTTCTTTGATTGTATGACATGGCTAGCCAAGATGGATTTAATCCCGATATTCACTTTATCAAAAGGCCCTAATGGGTTGGTTCTGAATCTTGCAAGCTGGGAATCAGTGAGATGTGTAGGCATCTTTGTTGTACTTATTATTTGAATCTTATTTGTTGGTTCTGAATCTTGCAAGCTGGGAATCAATGAGACGTGTAAGCATCTTTGTTGTACTTATTATTTGGATCTTATTTGTTGGTTCTGAATCTTGCAAGCTGGGAATCAATGAGATGTGTATGCATCTTTGTTGTACTTATTATTTGGATCTTATTTGTTGGTTCTGAATCTTGAAAGCTGGGAAACACGTCATGATGATGCAGAGGACAACAACCATAACAAACAGTTCAAACTTGCTAGTATTATCTTTGTGAAAGTGCGACAAATGTGCTGATCGTGTGCGTCCTGAGAATAATAATTCTAGTTGTTGTGCATGTTGATCCCGTGGCACTGATAGAACGAGCCAATGCATTGCTTGTTTTAAGTATAAATTTCTATTAAAGCTAATTAAATTTAAGTAAAGTGACCACTAACTCCTATTATTATAGTAACAATACTGACCCGCTCGTGAACCGACGTGTGGACGGAGTAGGTTTCTTAATGGAGGCGTTTGAATGCGCCGAGGGTGCATCTTCTGTCGGGCGTGCAGCGGACGAGGGAGGGGTAGTAACTATTGTCGCCTGTACACACTCAGCTTACTGTTGAATCCAGTTCCCCAAGGGCTGAGAAACGAACTGCTGTCGCCGCCTGCACACTCGTTCACTCGAAGAGACTCCAATGGCAATCCGAGGGGTGAGCCTGCTGGATATGGACTTCAGCAAGGAGTTAGTTCACCGTTCAGTCCTATGGCTGCACCAAGTTGAATGTGATGTACACAAATGATACGGACTCGGTGAAGCTCTGCCTCGCCTCAGTCCTATGGCTGCACCAGGTTCTGGAGCATTCGCCCGTTTCATCGGCAGCGCCGACTACACCTTCACTACGGTGGAGAGAAGGAAGAACACGACGATCCGGCCATCTGGTGCAACAAGCTTGTCGACATCCAGAAGCAATACAAGATCATCAGCAACGGGCAGGAGAAGGACTCCGTGGTTGACCTTGCTGAGACCATCATCGGCCCCTGATACGCCAACATGAAAGAAGACGACCTGAACACGTGGGAGGTACCTCTACATCTAGCCTACATAACCTACGCAGCCAAGGACGCATACACATGCTACGACATGTACATGCAGATCTTGGACATGAGTGCGTGTCTGCTTCCCGTAACCGACGAGTACACGGACAGCTGCAGCGTCATGATCAAGCATGCCAGGAAGGTCTAGATGTTGTACTTTATCTGTTTATAAGCACCTTTATCATCTGAGTGTTTCATGCATTAGCCTATGCGTCATAATTATCTGTTTTGTCCAAAATATTTCTTTTAAGAACCCATTAACCTGATTGCTTTTTTAGTGGCTATTTGCTAATGTATGTAAACTAGTTCACTTGTCCGTAAAAAAAACTAGTTCACTCGGCTGCCATGCTTTGAATCTCCTTCCTCCCAACATATTTCTCTCCTCAGGTGGACCCAGCAGGTCTCTGAATTTTCTCCCACTTTCTTTTTCGATGTAAACTAAGTTTTCTCCCAGTACTTTCCCCTAGTACCAACTCAACTGTCCCATGTCTAGCCTAAAAAATAATAATACCCCACGTACTATTAACTCATCAAATTAAAATGATATTATATTTCGTAAGTTGAAAGTTCTTACAAAATAATAATAATAATTGTTTATATATAACTTGCCAAGTTAACTGCTACTGATTGCGTACATAAGCTTGCAAATATTTTACTGACGTGCAATCATGTGTTTATGTTTTTATAACATTTCTCCGTCTATCCCAACATGATATTTTCACCCAGCCCAGCAAGTCCGCGGATTTCGAGAAAAATGCAAATGGGATTTAAACGGGCTGCATAGATGCTACATCATTGTTTCACCCAGCCCACCAAATGGACTAACTGACATGTGAGCCAGTAGGTCGAAGCCTAAGAAGGCGTTGGATTTACATCCAATGGCCGGCGTTCTTCTTCAATATCTCGTCTTCTTCCCCCAGCGCTGCCGGAACCGCCTGCTCCAGCCTTCGACGTCCAGCGGCGTTGTTTTGTGCTCCTCAGTGAAATGCTACCCTGCCGACGGCCAGGCCATCCCTCCATGCCGCACCTCCTGTTATTCTCTGCCGAGTGTAGGCCCACCCCGCACCCGAACTAGTCAAGTTTCCCACTCCTCTTCGTCTGCGACTCCACTACCGCGTCTTCCCCATCTCCGGGCCGTTCCAGTCTGGGGCCTTGCCGTCGTCCATCGCCTCGATGCGCTCGGCGCGGCGTGGTCAACATACGAGAGTCATCGGAAGAGGACTGTACGTGGAGAGCCTGACGGCTGGGACCCACGAGGTCCATGGTCGCATGCAAGGAAAGTTCCTCCTTATTAC
>NC_057807.1:449088642-449223769 GCF_018294505.1 Triticum aestivum | reverse complement strand
AGGTCGGACCCACAACCTATATCTTCGCACGCAAGGAAAGTACTTCCTTATTACGCACCAAAAAACGAATACCCCCTGCTAGCTGGGACCCACCATAGTGGGTGGCTGACTTGTGGGCCTACTAAGTTAACGAGGATGGAGGGCTTTGTCAACTTAGTCAATATGAACGATTCTAGCTCCAGTGATAGTACGATGTCCATCCAACGGCCATAGTGCTTCTTCAACCTCTGGTCTTCTTGCTCTAGCCGCCCAAAGCAGCGTCGGTCGTGTCGCGTGCTCCTGCCTCTCGTGGCCGGCTGTGATGCCGTGGAGGCCTCACCGCCCCCTACTACTCCCACCGCTGGCCCAGGGTATCCCTCTACTCTCCCACACCCCCTGTTATTCTGCGGCGACAACAGCCTCGCACCGCAACCGAACCAGTGAACCCTTGTACTCCTCTCCGCGTGGGCATCCACTGTCGCGTCTTCCCCGACTCCTCGTTGTCCCCTTCCTAGGCCTCGCCGTCGTCCACCGCCTTGGTGCTCTCAACGCGGCGTGGTCAATGTGGTCAACGACCGACTTCCATCGGAAGAGTACTGTACATGGAGAGGCTGACAGCTGGGTCCAAGGCCACAGCCCAGTTTTTTGTGATTTGCCAAGTAAGTCGCTTTGTCAGGCCTGTTGGGCTGGAAATCTTTCAAGACGAGGAGAGCTTCATTCGGCTGGCCGAGAAAATGGCCTATCAGTAATGAGAAATGGGCTGTACATTTTTAAAACACATCAAACCGACAATTAGTTTCAAATATCTTTTTTTCATTTCGAGATTTTAAATTACATTAATTTTTATGCATGGAGAATTTGTTGGATTTTATATTAATATACATTTATTTTTAAAATCAGTTTGAATGTGAGTCGAAATTTCGGGATTAAAAACATTTCGGACCGCACTGAAATATGCAAAATTTCGTATAATTTTTTAACCGTGGCCACAATATGGGTTGTAATGCTAACAAAAAGAATATGGGCTCCAAACAAAACCTTAAGAATTAGCAAATGGGCTGTAAATTATTAGAAATAATGGGAGATGGGTTGTATTCTGTTTTCCACAGATTCGAGGCTTTCCTAAAAAAAGGTTGACGCACAAGTAGTGACTGTTGGATGGCCATCCAACGGACGTCGTGCTTCTTCAATCTCTGTTCTTCCTGCACCAGCCGCTCAAACAAGCGCTGGCGGGACAGCCTGCTCCCTCCTCCCCGTGGCCGGCTGTGCTGCCGCGCAGGCCTCACTGCCCCACCGTACTCCCATCGCTAGCCTAGCCATCCCTCTACTCACCCACACCTGCTGTTATTCTCGGGCGACGGCAGACGAACCAGTAAACCCTCATTCAGTCGTACTCCCCTCCGCGTGGGAAACAACTGCGGAGTCTTCCCTGCCTCCGTGTCGTTCCCTTCCTAGGCCGCGCCGTCGTCCACCGCCCTGGTGCTCTCGGTGCGGCCTGGTCAACGTGGTCAACGACCGACATGCATCTGAAGTGGACTGTACGTGGAGAGGCCGACAACTGGGTCCATGGCCGCACGCTAGGAAATGCCTCCTTATTACGTGCAAAATAATGATTCCTCCACCTGACATCGGGGACCCACCGAAAGGGCCTCAGTATTTCGCGAAAAAAGGTTACCGCCGCTGACAGCTCGGACCCACCAGCTATATCTTCGCACGCAAGGAAGTGCCTCCTTATTACACACAAAAAAATGAATACTCCCCCTGTTAGCTGGGACCCAGTATAGTGGCAGGCTGACTTGTGGGCCTACTAAGTTGACGGGGATGGAGGGCTTTGTCAACTTAGTCAATATGCACGATTCTAGCTCCAGTGATCGTACGATGTCCATCCAATGGCAGTAGTGCTTCTTCAACCTCTGGTCTTCTTGCTCCAGCCGCCCAAACCAGCGCCGGTCGTGCCTCGTGCTCCTGCCTCCTGTGGCCGGCTGCTATGCGGCAGAGGCCTCACCGCCCCCTACTACTCCCACCGCTGGCCAGGCCATCCCTCTACTCACCCACACCCCCTGTTATTCTGCAGCGATGGCAGCCTCACACCACAGCGAACCAGTGAACCCTCGTACTCCTCTATGCGTGGGCATCCACTGCCGCGTCTTCCCCGGCTCCGCGTCATCCCCTTCCTAGGCCTCGCCGTCGTCCACCGCCCTGGTGCTCTCGGCGCGGCGTGGTCAACATGGTCAAGGAACGGCTTCCATCGGACGTGGACTGTACGTGGAGAGGCTGACAGCTGGGTCCATGGCCGCAGCAAGGAAGTGCCTCCTTATTACATGCAAAATAATTATTCCCCCACCTGACAGCGGGGACCCACCGGACGGGCCACCATATTTCGCGAAAAAACGTTTCCCCCCTGACTGCTAGGACCCACCAGGTACACCTTCGCACGCAAGGAAGTGCGTCCGGGCAAAAAAATGATTCGCCCCCCTGACTGCTGGGACCCACCAGCTACATCTTCGCACGCAAGGAAGTGCCTGACAGTCGGGACCCACCTAGTCGAAGCGTACATAGCATTGTCATTCTGGTCGCGAACGTGTACGTACATACTGGTCGATATAGAGGCGCGCACGTGTCGTAGACGTAGAGGTGTGCATGTGTCGTAGTAGAGGCGCGCACGTAGCATATACACGTACGTATAGCGGCGAGGGTGCAAGAAAGAAAATACGGCCACGTACGTACATACGGGCAGGGTCTCGAACGCCTACTCACGCATACGTACATGGCTGGGTCGGAACGGAGAAACAACATCGTCGTCGTGTTCATGGGGAGCCAACCGGCTGGGTCGGAACGAAATGTGTGGTCATGTTCATCGGGAGGGCTTGGACGGAACAGGCGATGGAAAGGAGGCCTAGCGTACCGTACAACAGAGGAAACGGCCTTGTGTTCGACCGGCCACGTTCGGAACTAGGTCCTGTTGATCGGGAGCGGCCTGGCGTACCGCAAAATGGAGGAAACGAACCTCCTACGGCCGAAACGGGGGTCCTGTTGATCGGGAGGGATGCGGTGTACCGCAAAACGGACAAAACGGACCTCCTATGGTCGAAACGGGGGTCCTGTTGATCGGGAGGGGTGTGGCGTACCGCAAAACGGACGAAACAGACTTGTGTTGGAGCGCTACGGTCGAAACGGGGGGGGGGGGGGTGTGGCGTACCACAAAACGGGACTCCACGGGATACTGTTCATCTCCACCGTCGACCTCCTTTAGCCTCCACGGGCTACCGTCGACCTCCTCCAGCCTCCACGGGCTCCTGTTCATCCAGCCTCCACCGAGCGCTACTCCACCGGCTACTGTTCAACCACCCCTCCACGGGCACCCCTCCACCGTCTACTGTTCATCCAGCCCTCCACATCACGGGGTCCTGTTCAACCACCCCTGCATGGCCACCCCTCCACCATCTACTGTTCATCCAGCCCTCCACACCATGGGTTCCTGTTCATCCAGAGGCAACCCCACCGCTCACTGTTCATCCAACCCCCCCCCCCCCCCCCCCCCCGCAACACTCACTGTTCATCCCAGAGGCAACATCGATCAGCTTCAGCTAGCAGCAGTAGCGAAGGAATCGCTCCATCGGGTTCAGTTAACAGCCATCGATCGATCGCTCGGGTTCAGTAACGCGTAGCCTGCAGTGCAACCGCTCGGGTTAAGTTAGATCCCAACGCCACGTTCGGCTTCAATTAGAGCGAATGCCTCGCACACACGTGCGTACGTACGAGAGAAATGCGCATCGCTCCGCCCCCGACCTCCCACCGTAACCGGCAAGTCCCCGAAATTTTCCTCCCCCTCGCTTCTACAACGGTTTTTTCCGTCATGGACGGCCCAAAGAATGTCATGCAACTGCGTCTCCGGCCCGCCCAGGACGAAAAGCCCATTTTCTGTCATGATTTTTCATCATGGAAGTAGGAGCCCACCACATCTATGATGATACCGGGTTTTGTCACAATTATCGTCATAGAAGTGTCATATGTATGTCAGGAAAAAATTTCGTTCGGCCCGAAATGTCACGGATGTGTCTTTTTTTGTAGTGTTTTGAGGAGCCTCCTACTGGATTGATACCTTGGTTCTCAAAACTGAGGGAAATACTTACGCTACACTTGCTGCATCACCCTCTCCTCTTCGGGGAAAACTTATGCTACACTAGCTCAAGACGTAGCAAGAAGGATTTCTGGCGCCGTTGCCGGGGAGGTCTTCGCTCAATTTAAGACATACCAAGTACCCATCACAAACCCATCTCCCTCGCATTTTCATTATTTGCCATTTGCCTCTCGTTTTCCTCTTCCCCAATTCACCCTTGCCGTTTTATTCGCCCTCTCTTTCCCAATCTCCTCTCTCTTTCACTTGTGTTTTTGTTTGCTTGTGTCTCCATGTGCCTTCTATGTGCTTGCATCTTTGCTTGCTAAAAATCTATTGATATGGATCCACTTAAAGTGTTCTACTTGGATCATCTTCGATCCTTATGCTCTCGTGCTGAAACCCCAACTAGCCTAGTTGATGGGAAATCTTTAGATGAGCATGCTCATTTTGTGTGTCACCGTTTGTCTGAAAAAGGGAGACTCTTATGGGATCAAATAAACAGATTGATGTGTTATGCTTGGAATCTTTGTGAAATTTGTGATTTTACTTGTTGCTCTAAGAACCCTAAAAAACACCTTCCCTACCTATGTGAGTTTAATGAAAATGAAATCCTATCTTCTGATGCAAAGGGTGTTTATAGTTACTATGATATCGAACAAATTGAAGAATTTGTTGCTTTTAAGGGTGCTTATGAAGTTGCTTCTTTGATTGAAAAGTATGATATTACTCTCTACGAATCTGAAAATTTTGACATACTTAAATATTTCTATGAAAGCTATGCTCATAATGTCTATGTCAAAGAATTTATTGAGAGAATGACCGTTGTTTGGAAGAAAATAATGATATGCATAAATCTATAGATAATGATGATTCCGATGATTTGATGGAAATATCCCTTGATGAACATGATGCTTGCTATTCTTGTACCCATGATGCCAATATTTATGAAGATCAATTTTCTATAGTTCCTTATGTTAAACCTGAGATCGTTGCTATTGCACCCATACTTGGTAGCTCCTTGAATAAAAACCACGATTGCAATGATTTTACTATAAATTATCTTGATGTCAATTGTGCTAATAGTATGCAAAACCCTAAGCTTGGGGATGCTAGTTTTGCTATATCTACTACTTGTTGCAATGATCATGTTTGTGTGATTCTTTTTATGATCTTGAAAATTTATTTAAGCCCCATGATGAATATGAGATTGATAATAGTGTTTGCAATATTATTGAAAGTGGGTTTGGAAGAGTGTCAACTTTAGATCCCACATATTTGGAGAATGTTCAAACTTATGGTATTTTTGATAAAAGTGGGTTTGGAGAAGTCATGACTTTAGTTAATGTTAATCCCACTATTTTGGAAGAGTGTCAACTTTGCATGCACGTGGATCGTGTTGAAAATATTTTATGTGATAGCTATTTTGTAGAATGTTCTAATGATCCCACATGTAATTATTATGAGAGAGGAAAATATGTTTGTAGAAATTTTTATCTTACTAAATTACCTCTCATCATGTTGAGATTGCTATCGTCTCTTTCTTCTTCCTTGCATGTACTAGTTTTTGCTTGCCTTGCATATTTGTTTGCTTATAATATGCCTATGCATAGGAAATATGTTAGACTTAGATGTGTTTGTCACATGTTTTATGATGCTCTCTTTATGCTTCAATTCTTGTGTTTTATGTGAGCATCATTGAAATCTCAATGCCTAGCTAGGGGCGTTAAACGATAGCGCTAGTTGGGAGGCAACCCAATTTTCTTTGTGTTTTTGTTTTTGTTTCTGTTTAGTGTTAAATTTTGTTTCTACTCTCTGTTTAGATGTGTTTTTATCATTTATTTAGTGTTTATGCCAAGTAGAACCTATAGGATAAACTATGATGATAGTTGATTTGATTCTGCTGAAAAACAGAAACTTTGCACTCACGAGAAAAAATTCAATAAATCACAGAAACGTGCTTTTGCATTGATTCTGTTTGCTTCTGATCAATAAACAAATTGTCCAGTATGTCCTATTTTGGTAGGATTTTTAGAGTTCTAGAACTTTGCGTTAGTTACAGATTGCTACAGACTGTTCTGTTTTTGACAGATTCTGTTTTTCGTATGTTGTTTGCTTATTTCAATGCATCTATGGCTAGTAAATTAGTTTATAAACCATAAGGAAGTTGGAATACAGTAGGTTTAACACCAAAATATATAGGGCTAATTATCCTTTTGCCCTTAGTGGTGTCCATCTCCTCAGTTTTTCCCTCAGATGCAAATTGTGCTTAGTTTTGCCCCTAGTCCGTGCGCACCGACTCGTTCTGTGAACTTTGGCATCTCCGTCAGGTCAACGTTTTGACTCGTCCCTTACAGGTGGGACCAGGCGGCAGAGGCGGCCAATTTTATTCAGACCGTTGCACGAGTGGCTTGCAGGACCCAGCAGAGAGCCGTTGAGCATAGAGCAGTTGCGGGTGTGTGCTATATTAGCGGGCGACAGCGGCGGTGACCACGGCGACAGAGAGCACGGCGCTGACCACGGCGAGAGAGCGAGAGCACGACGGCGGTGGGAAGCTAGCTGTGGAGGGTGCGGCGGTGGGAAGCTAGCTGTGGAGGGCGCGTCGGCGTTGAGATCCCGTTCAGCTCCGAGCTCCATGTATTCTGCAAGCTCCCGCGCCACCTCGCGGATGCAGAGCCGGGCGCGTGTGGAGATGCCTGTCTTCGTCTATCCGCGGTGCCAGGCGAGCGTTGATCGGAGGGTTTCTCACACACCGAGGAACCACAATCGTCCGTTCTACGTGTGCAACGAGAATGGGGTAAGAATCGGGGCAATTGCACCATTTTCGTGGTCGGGATCTTTGAGCAATCGGTTGATCTGTTCCGTGTTCATGCAGGTGGCATGCTTCTTTCTTTGGGTCGATGCTCTGGCCAAGACTCTGATAAATGAACTACAAGAAGAGCATGACGAATGGTTGCGCATGCTGCCCCAAACCGCAGTGGCCGCAGCACGAGCTCCGGAAGAAGAGATGGAGGGCGAAGCATGCACTGACAGAGAGCTAGCTGTTGAGCTTAGGATGTTGAAGAAGAAGGTTAGGAAGCTTGAAGATCAAGCACTACTAATACCCATTTGCAAATACTTTTGGGCATTTGTAGGTATGGTAATCGCACTGGTTGTAATGTTGAAAATGTATGGAAAGGCATGAATTATGGAGGAATTTGTAATCTTGAAATTGTATGAGAAATTCACCTAGTTTAAATGTTGGTCAAAGTTGTTTAAATGTTGAAAAAAAGATAAGAATTGATCATGTTGAAAAAAGAGAAGAAATGAGGAATTCAGAAACTTTTGATCAATGAAATGCAGCTAATGAATTATTCCAGAGCCAAACAATTAAGGTTAGAAATTATTTGGAGCTGTTAAATATTTAATAGCAATTTAAGTAATCCAATTCAAATACACCGTGATTTAAATCAAAGACCAAAATGTCATGGAAAATGTGCCTCAGCTCTGGTAGATGTTTACACCTAGTGACAAAATAAATGAACATTTTTTAAGGGCATTACATTGAGTAGAAACTAATTTGTCTAAAAAATGAAGGGTGGAAAATGCACAAAAAATTGGTGCAACTGGGGACTCGAACCCAAGACCGCGTGGGTTAGTGGTGTTTAGGGCTGCGCTGGTAACCGCTAGGACAGATGGCAAGAGTTTGACATGGGTAGGGAAGCAATGTATACATAGTGAGACTGTGAAATTTGTCAAAAAAATGAAGGGTGGAAAATGCACAAAAAATTGGTGCGGCTGGGGACTCGAACACAAGACCGCGTGGGTTAGTGGTGTTTAGGGCTGCGCTGGTAACTGCTAGGACAGATGGCAAGAGTTTGACATGAGTAGGGAAGGAATGTGTACATAGTGAGACTGTGAAATTTGTCAAAAAAAATGTGAGACCGTGAATGTTTGCACACGCGTGAGAGTGGTTTTCCTTTGTTTTGCACTGAAATTTTGGAGGGTTGGAAGGATGAAAACGTATGTTTGCACTGCCACGTGGTTTTGGTTAGAGTGGCACTTGGTTTAGTGTTAGAGTCTCACTTGGTTTAGGATTTAAACGGAATAAATTTGCATGTTAGTTCATGACTTATTTTTTTTGAATAAAACGGAGGGCTTCTCACCTCCTCTTTTGAATGACAACCACAAGTTCTCAAGCTTCATTACTTTGTTTAGGGAAGAAATTATATGCTTGGGCACGGACATTTTTTAACACACATAATAAACCCTAATAAATAACTTAGATAAGATGCAACACAAGTACCATTACAATAATAAGTTCACGGACACATAACGAAACATGACACGACACGACACGACATAGAAAAGCAACAAATAAAAAATGAAATAGCCTTCATCTTGATCTCGTCCTTCCACTTTGGCCGCGCGCGCCCCTTCAACGCCGTCTTCATCTTCACACCTCCTCCTCGTCGTCGTAGGGAAGGGAGTGCATCCCGGCTGGAGTGGGGAAGATGTTCTTGTAGTTGGTGTAGATGTTGTAGACGGTGAAGAAGATGGCCTCGCAGCCGCACCAAAAGACTTGGCCGAGGAGCTCGCACGCGTCAAACGGGTTGGTGAAGGTGACCGTGAGCAGTAGGAGGATGCCGCCGCGGTCTCGAACCTCGTTGACGATGAACATCCGCGGCGAGCCCCGTGGGAGGTGGGCATAGCCGGCTCTGAGGAAGGCGCGGGTGAGTTCGACGGAACCCCTCCACCTTGAAAAATCCCACACGCGGAGCTCCCTCTCCACGAGCACGACCGGTGGGTAGCGCCGCTCCGGCACGACAGGCGGACGGCTGAAGGTTGGCCCGTTGAACTGCATGGTCTCGCTTGGGGAGGGCTCGGTCGATTGGGTGTTTGAAGTTGGAGAGAATGGATCGGATCTGGCTTATGGGTGGGAGAGGAAGATAGGCACCCCATTTATAGGCATGTGGGTGGGAGAGGAAGAGAGAAAGGGTGAGAATGGTGCGTGTGTGAATCCGAACGCGTGTGTGTATCCGTTACGCTTTGCACTCTTAAATTTTTGCACAAAAATGATGCATGCATGGGGCGCGTGCGTGCATTTGAATCACTGCATGGCTCTTTGACCGGACAGTGCATCTGACTCGTTGAACCACCTAGCTGGCCTCGCTAGCCTAGCGCGCCTA
The DNA here is from genome assembly GCF_018294505.1 of Triticum aestivum. Lineage (NCBI taxonomy): Eukaryota > Viridiplantae > Streptophyta > Magnoliopsida > Poales > Poaceae > Triticum > Triticum aestivum. Next base: position 449,214,505 of record NC_057807.1, on the reverse strand, counting down.
GCACGCCTCGCTCGCCTCGCTCGCATGCATGCATGTCGCAGCCTCCCGCGCGTGCAAACCCACGTCGCAGCCTATGCACGTCGCCGCCTCCCATGCATGCATGCAAGGCCTGGAAAGGCTGAGACGGGCTATTTACCGCGGTCTCAGCGGTCTCAGGCCCAGACAACGAGACGGCCCAACGGTCCATCCAGCACGCCCGATATTTGTTAAAAAACGAATCTCCCAGCCAATCAGATTGCATCTCGCGGATCGCCCCCCTCCTCCCCACAGATTCCTTCTAGAAGGGTTAGATCGACGGCCCTTGTTCAACGCTAGGGTTAGATGAACGGTCCTGGTTCAGCGCTAGGGTTAGCGAGGTTTGGGATGGGTTTGGAGCAGTCAAAGCTATGTTTGACCAGATTTCGAATGAGCATAATAAATTAAATAAAAATCAGAAAAATAAAAAACCTGCGCACATAGTCTTCTTATGTCATATACTAACGATTTAAGTTGATAAACAAGGTTTACATACATTTAAACGATAAGTTCAGGTGTATTGGATGATATCTCGAGTATCTCAAACTCTTTTGTATGAAATGAGGAGAAGTATTTTGGGGAAATAAACATGAAAATTTCAAAAAAACTCACCAAAGCTTCATTTTAGAGTGACTAAGAAGGATCCAGGCTTAGTTTTTCATTTTGATGTTTTACACTTATTTAAATCTTGGTCAAAGTTAAGTTTGACCAGAATTCAAATGAGCAAAACAAATTAAAAAAAATAAAAAATTGAAAAACCAGCGCACATAGTCCGTATATATAGAATATATAGAATATATGTTTAGGAAAGTTATTTGGCTGATTTAGAGAAGGTCGAAAAAAACCTTGCTTAGAGATGAGGCCGTTTACCCTACCTTTGGACCCTCATTTTAGCACATTTTTCATGAAAATTTCAAAAACCTCACCACAGCTTCATTTTGGATTGACTAAGAAGGATCCAGGCTTAGTTTTTGATTTTGATGTTTTACACTTATTTAAATCTTGGTCAAAGTTAAGTTTGACCAGAATTCAAATGAGCAAAACAAAATTCAAAAAAATCAAAAAAGGAAAAACCATGTGCTCATTCAAACATCATCCAACAGATTTAAACATCATGTCAAACATAGTTCTAACATCATCCAACATAAATACAACATTATTCGTAATGTTTCATAATTATTCACATATAGTGTTCGGGCTTCTGTCTGTTCCTTGAGCTTCTTGACATCACTTTGCTCCTCGTGCACCTTGTGCTCATTGCTTCTTCTCTTATCCTCTTGGTTGTCGGTACCTTGTGCGTCTTCTTCAAACCTATCATAGAGCTGTGCAAAACATAAAGGGTAATGAGATCATGTCAAGTGACCCATAAATGTACAGTAGTATTTGACCCTTGCAAAATTTACATACCTAGCAGAACTCACAACAACAGAAGGTTGGTCACCATTTAGAGCCTCACTTGTCTCATCATGATCATCATTTGGAGCCTCACTTGGATCACCAAGATCATCATTTGGAGCCTCACTTGGATCACCATGATCATCATCTGGAGCCTCACTTGGATCACCATGATCACTATTTGGAGCCTCACTTGGATCACCATGATCACTATTTGGAGCCTCACTTGGATCATCGTCAAAATCATGCGGCTGTTGACCATCATCATTTCGAACCTCGTCAAAATCCTCATCTGATGCAACCGGCTGCTGTCCATCATTTTCATCGAAGCCTTCATTGAAACTCTCTCCGAACGCTGGATCTACTGTGTTATCACAATACTTACCGAAATGACCAGACCCACCACATCTTGTGCACTTACGGTTCCTCGCTCCAAGTCCAGCTCCTTCGCTGTGAGGTCTGATTCAACTCTTCCTTGGTCTACCTGCTGCTCTCTTCAGAACTGGAGCGCAAAGCTTGAATCCAGGGTCCACCATGTCCCATTGTTGTTTTCCCTCCATAGCAGGCAAGGCATAAGCATATGTGGCTTTGAATCTTGCAACAGAGTAGTAATCATGCACATATTGCTGAATGTTCCCTGCTGGACCAGGGAGAGAAGTGATGAAAAACAAGGCATGAATGCATGGCAACCCAGTTATCTGCCATTGCCTACAACTGCAAGTTCTAGCTTCTAAATCCACTGGATATCTCCATTCCCTCTTCCACTACAAGGATTCCGGTCTATTGCAACAAAAAGTATTGCTACAACTATCTTTTGTTGCAATAAAATGCTATATTTCCACAAATTTCCAGTTCGTGGTAATAGGATCTACATATTGCCACAATTTCGTTTCATCGCGCTAAGTGCTCGTTTTGTTGCAATAGAAGCCATGTATTGCCACAAGCTGCATCGTCGTTGTAATATGGTAGTGATATTGCGACAACGCTGTCTCGTTGCGTGAATTTGTCATCTTGTTGTAATAAAGGCTAGGTATTGCAACAAAGTATATATATACTATTGCAACACCTCTGACATGTGGCGCTAGTCAGAGATACTATTGCAACAAAGCATGTGTTGGTTGTAATAGGGTGACTTTTTGCCTCAACTTCATTGTGTTGCAATAACTGTTACATATTGCGACAAATTGAGCATCCATGGTAATACGTACAACATAATGCAACAATCCTCTAGTGCTGCCAAAAAGGAGCAGGATATTGCAACGATATTCTCTATTGTGCTCCTGATTTTTTCCTTTATTTATTATACTATTTTGCAGGATCTGATTAAAGGGGCGTACTATTTTACAGAGGTATTAACACATTAGGTACCACAACTTGCACCTAAGTAGCATTTTAGTCACATATCTTGCAAAGTGGACATCGGTGGTACCACAACTTGGAGGAATGCTCTACGCGCGTGCGAAGCATTGCACACTCGCGGGCGCCCTTCACTTTAGGTTTTCTTGCACCCCCAGGGTCTCCTCCACTCACCCTACTGACCTCCTCCGGTAGCAAGGTCGTGCTCAGCACCCGAAAGGCGACAAGCTCAGTGCCCTTCTCACAAAGGTGAGTCGTGAGAACTGAGCACCACACATTCTGTTCCTAATTTTTCTGTATCTTGCTTGATGTGATGTATTTATATGTGCTCTTAATAAAAAAGGAGATTCAACATAAAATTATGTGTTAAATAGAGAAATTGTGCAAGGCTGCATACTAGCTATTTTTAAACACTCCCAGGCTTCATTTGAACAACTCTTCAGCCACCAATTGAGCAGCATAACAGTTGTATCCCAGAGTAATTTTCAGCAAGAATTCATCACCAGATCAACAACACTACATCAAGATATATACAAGGACATATGACACAAGATTTTAGTAGGATATAACAAACCATCTTAGCGAGATATATAAGATATGTTTCAAAATGACAACACACAAGTTTCAGCAGCTATACTTGTATATATTGTTCACACAAAAGACCATAAGTTCAAGGCAAAGTAGTGAAAACAGCAAAAACACTAAAAGACCATAAGTTCGTAGCAACAGTGTGTACATAGCATCACTGTCAAAAGGAAAATAGCAACAACACTTAAAGAACAGCAACTACTCTTCTCTTCTCTTCATCACCAAATTGTTAGTGCTGGGCACTAGCTCTTGTTCCCATTTGCCACAACATATGACCCTATGCAGGCATGCCTTGTTCAACCTGTTTTATATCAAATTAAACTTTAGGAGAGATATTTCTCGTAGGTAATCGTCATAACAGTTCAGGAACTTATACTCATGGCTTACACATGTGAAAAGCACCTTACCAAGAAATTAAAAACTATACAAAGAACCCCTGGTCATCATCCAATTCTTCTTGTCCCAAAGGAGCAACATGGCCATCATTTACGTAAGCCTCATCATCATCCGTATCATCATCAGATTCGAATTGGACATCTTCAAAACTCAATAGGTTTTATATTTTCTATGACTGAAACATCAATGCTGGATCCTTCGTCATCATTTCTACACCAAATAGTGATCTCTTCAGGTACTGTAATTTTTGGCACTATAATTTCTGCATCGACGACATCCAGTACATCTGCCTCACCACCCTCATCGGATTCAATAGCTTCATCAAGGCCTACACCATTTAAAACAGAAGGAGCAAACAAATTTCATGGATTTATTTTAATAACAGCTGCCCAATCAGGGTTCTTCACATCTCTCACATAGAAAACCTGTTGAGCTTGGAGGCCTAGAATGTAAGGGTCTCCCTGGAATTAGTGTAGAGTAGTGTCAAGGTCAATAATTCCATATTTGTCCTTCTTATACCCCTTACTCTCAGTTCTTTTGGCAGGAGGCACATCAAACCAGTCACACTGGAATAGAACAACCTCCTTATCAGGAGGAAAGTCAAGAAATATGATTTTCTTGATCACCCCGTAATAATCAATATTTCCTGTGTTTGCATCACCCTTGACTATGATGCCACTATTTTGGGTACTCGGGTCTTGCTCTATATAGGAATTCTGAAAGAAATATCCATTCAGAACTGTACGGTTGTATACCAGAGCTAGGTGATCAGGTCCTTTAGCTAGTGCATAAATTAGATTGTTGACCTTCCCATCATTGTGGAGTTCTGTGATCTGTTTCATGAAATAGAATATGTGTGAGTGTATTGTACTACGTTGGTACGTTATTACAAGGAACATTAGTGAAAATGCGAAAGAAAATTACCCGTCTCTCAAACCAACCAACAAACTCTTCCTTGTGCTGCTTTTTAGGATTAGGAGAATTATTCCTTCTGAGCTCCTCAAGATGTTCACTTCAAAGAGAAATGATTGTTAGTTGAACAGGAAAGTATTAAAGCATATCATGATGTAAATTAAATACATAGGTATCCTTTCCTCACAGTTTGTTATTATGAAATGCCTCATTTGATTAATCTCAGCCAAAGACAATGATTCACAAACAAAACCTTTCTTGGAGTAATCAACTGTACTCATTATGCTAATCACTGTTGGTGATTGATCTGTACCCCCGTCTTCATGACGTTCGGACTGACTTAGCTTTGTAGGCATTCCATCAACAAATCGACTGCAAAAAGTCATGCACTCTTCAAGTATGTACCCCTCTGCTATAGAACCTTCTGGTTGAGCCTTGTTACGCACATATCCTTTGAGAGTATGCAAGTATCGCTCAATTCGATACATCCATCTGTACAAGACAGGCCCTCCCAATCGGGCCTCTTCAGCAAGATGAATTGGGAGATGCATCATAATATCAAAGAATGCTGGTGGAAAGATCATCTCAAGCTGACATAGAGTTTCTGGAATTGTTTTGCTCAAACTCTCCAAATCTTCATCCCTTAACTCCTTGGAGCATAAATCAGAAAAGAATTTACTCAGCTGAAGCAATGGGTTAACAATATTCTCTGGCAAAGCTTGCGCAATGCAATAGGAAGAAGTTTCTGAAATATAACATGACAGTCATGAGTTTTGAGTCCACTAATCTTGCACTGATCAAGGACTACACATCGCTTAATGTGTGAAGCATAGCCATCAGGCATCTTAATGCTCTGCAGAAACTTGAGGAGCATTATCTTTTCTTCCTTTTTTAAAGTATAGCAACCTTTCTTTATGTCATACTTATGCTTACCCCTCTTTGGATGCTTGTCCTTCCTAATTTTTAGGTCCTGTAAATCAAGACGAGCCTTCACACCATCCTTTGATTTCTTATCCATCTCAAGCAAAGTCCCCACAATGTTGTCACAAATGTTCTTCTCGATGTGCATAACATCCAAATTGTGCCTTACGAGCAAGTTCTTCCAATAAGGGAGCTGGAAAAATACACTTTTCTTCCGCCAGTTATGCCAGCTACTAGTTTCCGGTCGCTTTCTCTTATTTGACCGTCCAAACGGTGCATGCTGAATGCTATAAGTTCCCGCAAAACTTGCTCACCTGTAAGTGCCACTGGAGCTTCTCTATTATCTGACTTGTTGTTGAACAAACACTTGTTTCGATGCCATTTGTGGGTCCTGGGCAGAAAATGTCGATGTCCCATGTAGCAATGCTTTCGACCATACTTGAGCCATAAAAAATCTGTATGTTTGTGGCAATACGGGCATGCTAGCTTGCCTTTTGTGCTCCAACCACTCAGCATTGCGTAAGCTGGGTAGTCGCTAATGGTCCACAACAAGCATGCATACATCTAGAATTTTTTTTAGTTGCATCATCATATGTCTCAGCACCATCCTCCCATAGAACATTCAGTTCATCAATCAAGGGCTGCAGGTACACATCTATGTTATTTCCTGGTGACTTTGGTCCTGGAATAATCATTGACATAATCCAATTTTCTTGTTTCATACACATCCAAGGTGGCAAGTTATATGGAATAAGAATGACAGGCCATGTACTATGTGATATACTCTTGAGCCCAAAGGGGTTGAATCCATCTGAAGCAAGGCCAAGCCGAACTCTGCGAGCATCTTTTGAGAATTTCTTATAATATTTCTTATCAAAATGCTTCCAGGCCTTGGAATCTGCAGGATGCCTCATTACGCCATCATCCACCCGACCCTCCTTATGCCATTTCATATGTGATGACATATGTTCTGTCATGTACAGCCTTTGCAGTCTTGGAATGAGCGGGAAATACCTTAGAACTTTCTGTGGCACTAGCTTCTTTGATTTACGACTTGATGCATTGTCTTCGTCAGTAGCAGGAGTAGATTTCCATCGAGACGCATGACAGACAGGGCATTCTTCTGCATCAGCATGTTCATTACGGAATAGCACACAATCATTAACGCACGCGTGTATCTTCTTGTAGTCCAGCCCAAGATCTCGGATCACCTTCCTTACTTTAGCGAGATTAGTAGGAATGCAGTGACCCTTTGGCAACACCCGTGTGAACATCTGCAGAACTAAGTCACATGCTCTATTGGTCATCCTAGACACGCACTTGATTTGGTAAAGCTTCACAATGAAAGATAGCTTCGTTAAATCCTTGCAACCTGGGTACAACTCTTTTTTTGCCTCTTTCAATAGTTCGAAGAAGACCTTGGCTATTGCATTTGGCTCTTGGCTCCTTTCATCACCGCTGGAAGCATCCACATGAATGTCTCCCGCACCTTCACCAATGTGTGCATTGTTTTGCATGTTTGTGCCCCTTATGAGAGTATTGAGCATCTCACATACCCCAGCACCATCATCTACAGCGTCTTCATTATCAGAATCTTCAGACATGCTTCCCTCATCCGATTGTTCACCATGGTATATCCAGTGAGTGTAGGTATGATCCATCCCATTGAACAGCAAGTCAGTATGAACATCCTTTTTCTTTTTCGGAACACTATTGAGACATCTCCTACATGGGCATGGGACTGTTGAGTCTGGGTGAGCACCATCGAAGGCAAAATTCAAGAAATCCTTCATGCCAGTTTGCCACTCAACAGAACCTCTTTCCCTCTCCATCCAGCTCTTATCTCGTGTCATTTTTGCCTTATCTCCGTAAAGCCAGTCCTGTTAAACAAACATAACAGCCGCTTTAGTAGCTGCACTACAGTCAATAGCATCATTATTTGCATTACAAGACAAGACAACAGGGATACATACATACCAGTATTACTGTCACATGGTAAAGCAAAAATTTATCTATACATTGTAAATCAAAATTTGGTTGATGGAAGAAGAAATAGTATTACTGTCACATGGTAGTATATGTGACATGAGGGTAAATAAGTTCGGTTCCGTAGTTGGCTAGATCATGAAAAAACAGAAATTCTGAGAGAGACAGTGGCGAGAAAATTTGCCATTTGTTTTGTTTGTCCACCACCTGCATCATGATCTGCTCTTCTGCTCAAGAACATAGCATAAGGGGCAAAGCAAAACATCTGCTCTTCTGCATCTTCTTCCATGTTTGTGCCCCTTATGAGAGTATTGATCATGTAACATAGCATAAGTAGTCACAGGATCAAAGAAAAACAAAACAAAATAATAGACAGCAAAGGTAAATGGTTCAGAAATAGGACTGTCTTTTTGGTAGTATTCTGATTAATGAAACACACAGCCAAGTACTAGCAAGTGAAACAGGATTCAGTAACTACTCATACAGGAAATCAAGATCACTGGGTAGCATACTAAGTATTCTCACAGTAATTTTTCACCAATTAACCCATGTCCATGCAACGATTCATAGGGTCATATGCAGATGAAAGCAAAACAGTACAATGTTTCAGAGATTTACAACTAGTAAAGATCTTCTGCGTGATCCTTGAAGAAGAGAAGCAGAAGAGGATCCTTGGGGAAGATCGACAGCAAGCTGAAGAGGAGCAGCGACGGTCGTCGGTGTTGGAGAGGAGCAGCGGCGGTCGTCGGTCAGGGGCGGCAGGGAGGGGCCCCAAGGATTCAAGTTCCCTCGCCTCCCTGTCTGGTGAAGCGCGCCGTTAGGGAGGAGAGGCCGCCGCCGCCAGCCTCCCGAAACCCTCTTCTCACCTCCCTCTTCCTTCGATCTGATCTCTCCCTTTTCTATTTTCTTGGTTCGATCTGGTCTTTTCCCCTGTCTCTATCTCTGTTCTGGCTTCGATTTTTTTTGAGGGGTGAGAGAAAGGAAGTCGCCCCCTTTTCTTTCCTTCGATCGTTCAGCTGCGCGTGGGATCAGACGACCCGTCTGGTGGGTCGCGCCACTGCGTGCTTGGATCGCTCGGGTGACAAGACACGCTGTCTGGTGGAGCGCGTGACTTCTTCTGCCGTATATTACTTTTTTTTAAGGTTGGATAGCGTATATTACTGAAATATGTGATTGACGTGGTCTTCTTTTTCTGTTTGAAAGAAGGTAGTAATTCTATTGACCTGCACTGATGTTGAGGTCAGGGTGCAGGTTTGTAATATTTTAAATATCATGACCTCATTATTTTTGCATTTTTTCAAATTGAGATGATATTTATATAGTAATTTGTTTGCATAATTCTGCCAACTTAAGTGGTGTAGGTAGCATATGTCGGCCAACAATCGACATGTATCAACGTCCTACACCACCCATGTGATCACTAACGTCGCCTCTGATGATCAGGTCGCCCTCGACGACCGAGTCGACTCCGGTCACGGTTCTGTCGAAAGCTTCCAAGACCGTGCGCTCCACTCCCAAGCTCTCCGTCCTTTGATAGGAGCGCCTGGTACGCCTCCTCCTCTTCCTCCGCCTTGCGCCGCTCTTCCTCCTCGCTTTCATGTAGGGATGGGATGCTCCCAGTGCCACCTCGGCTGGTGCACTCGGACGCTTATCCGCTGCCAAGGCGGGCGGGAAGACGCCGGCCAAGGCGGGGGGAGTGCGCACGAAGGGGCGGCGGGGGTCTTGCCTTTATCCTTGCCTGAGAAGAAGCCAGAAGCCCAAGGTGGCTAGGTTTGTCACAGGGGACTAGAGGGGTGGCTATATGAGGACGGGGCGTATGGAAGAGGTTGAGGACTAACATGTATTTTGTTATCTTCATCCTAATGCAATAATTATTGAGCATCACTAAGGAGTAACGACAATAGATGCATAAAGAGATAGCGGAAAGCCGGAAACTAGGCACCATGAAATATTTTAAGTGATTTGTTGATGTCATCGGTGTGTGCACAAGGGATGATTTTTTTCCTCCCGTTGCAACGCACGGGCATGTTTGCTAGTGAATACATAAAAAAGGGACAGATATGACGAGGCGACAGTCCAAGACTTGAAGATTTTTTATATCTAAAAATGAATATATATATATATATATATATATATATAAAGAATAGATAAGGCATTGGCCTTACCACTATAACTTTTGGCATGGCATACACATATTTTTTTTTACGATGGCAAATTTGCTAATCTGTTTGCCATGCCTCTAATATAGTTTTCGCCATGTCACCACTACAACTTTGGCCATGTTCACATGGAGTAGTAAAAAAACAAATTTGAGTTGATTGCAGAAATATGTGTTTGTTTCCCTTTTTTTGACTTTGTAGGATTGATGATGACCACATTAAGCATTGCAACTTTTAACAGATTTGATTTTGCTTTTGTACTTACTACTGCAAATCCACCCAGGTAATTTTGCCATGTCAATTAACATGCAGTATGTTTGTGCCATGGCAAATTTGCATTCTTTTTCATTTCATTTACACGGCAAGTCTTCAAAACATTTTAGTATTCCCTCCATCTCGAAATATATCTACAACCTAGAAAATTACCTAAAGACTAATTACTTTTTTTAAACAGAAAGAGTTACTTTCCCACCACCTAATTTAGGTGTACTGTTTTTTGCGCCAATATTTTTTAACCTCCTGCTAAAAGGTCCCAAATTAGCGTCTTTGTTCCCACCAAAAAATGAGCTTCCCGCTAAATACCTTCCTAACAACCCAGGAATATATAATTCTAGACCAAACGACGGCGTCTTCACGGGCGATTGGATCTGAGCTCTCGTCTCGGTTCATCTGTGCTGCCGGCGTCATGACGGCGTCAATAGAGCGAACCATGTCAGGTGCACGGCGTCAGGTTAGTCCTCCTCCCGATCTCCTCCATCGCTGAAAAATCCAGTCCTCCTCGATCTCCCCCTCCCCCCTCTCCTCCGCGCCCGCCTCCGTCCGGGATCAAACCCCCCTCCCAAACGAGCTCCTCATCGATGCACGCCTCTCTCGATCCTGATCCATTCAGAGGGGCTGCCCCTTCTCTCCTCGGATCGCCGCTTGGCCGTAGAAAAGAAGTCAGGGCAGGGGACATGCCGCCGCCGGTAGCATTTTCCCACCGCCTCGATTTGGCCGCCTCGGCGGAGGCTCTCGCGGCCTGGAGGGTCGGTGCAGCGCCTCACCTTGGCCTGAAGGCTGGCCGCCATGGAGCTCACCTCGGCCTTGAACTGGGGCTCGATGGGGCCTCCCGGCCCGGTTCATGGCCGCAGCCATCTCGGCTGTGCACGCCGGTGTCGTGACATGGTGGCCAGGCGCTGGTTACTGCCGCACCCGACCCTAGCGTGCCCGAGGTGCCTGCAGGCCTCTCCACCATCTCTGCTCCTGTTTCGCTCTGTTTCCTCGTGGACTCCAAAGGGGGTCGTGAGCATTAGATTGGTTTTTGAGCATTAGATCCATTAACTGAAAGATATAGACATACTCTGTAATCTGTATGTGCAAAGCTAGCTAGCTTGCATTTTTATAGATAAGTGCCGGCTTTCTGAGTTCAATCCCCCAACTAATAATGGTGCCAAATACCAGGTATTTTTCTACATACATGGATGCTTTCATGATCCACTTTACATTTGTTTCCCCCCTGGGTTCAGTCTGAATCTTTACATTACACTTAGAATCCTACCATCACCATCACTGTCACTCTGCATACAACATTAATTCTTATAACTGAATCAGGTTGATTAGCTTTCGATGTAATATTATCCGTCTTGCCTAAAATAAATCCACATTCTTACACTCTGGTTTCTTCTTATACATCCTACAGTCACTTTCTTATAAATATTTTTTAGCAATTAGCGTAGATCGAGATGAGTTTCTTTCAACACATTTTAAAACATAATGTCATATATTAGATGTTATATGTGCGTCAACAGAGCAGAGGATTCAGGTTTAGTCATCATCTGCATTGCATTTGATTCAGATTACTATAAGCTGATTTCTAATAGATATTTGGTCTTACACGAGTCACATTGCATTTTTTTCCTATAGATTCAGAGTAGTATTTTCATGAACCTATCACTGATACTTTTCCTTTCATGTTCATTCACATATGTCTGGTTTACCCACACAAGGGCACAATGATGAATTTTACGGAGGATGCTCCTGGTACGCAACATCCTTACTTCATAATCACCTATCTGAATGGTGCAGAACATCAATGCTTTGTTAATGCTAAGTCCCATGATTGTTTTTGTGTGCAGTAAAGAAAGGCTCTGTTCTCTTAACAATGATGGAAAGTATAACGGCATACAAAAACCAACGTGGACAACCCAAATCTGGTAAATTATTTAGCATTTCCTATAATGCATAAAATCTTGGTGTGGGTTAAATAGCTAAACCTTCAAGAATACTAAATCTTTTACAGCAACTCCAGAACAATCTGACATTCCAGTGTCTGCTAATGACATGTGTTCCCTTGCTGAATGGCCATCCCATGCTCGCTGCAACCGTGCGCGACTACAGGATGGTACTTGCTTTTGTTTACATTTGTGTCATCATTTCTTACAATCTAATGCTGAGTAATACAATTTTTCTTGTATGATTTGGGCTGTAGAAGCTGGTGGACAGAAGAAGAAAGGGCGAGGTGTTCTAAAAGGTTTTAAAGCATCTAAGAAGCGTTTTGCCAATGGATCTGCAAAGCTAAATATTACATTCTCTGGAAAATTGGGTGGTACAGTAGGAATGAACTATCGTTTGTTCAAGGATGACGTGGTAGTAATAATGAAAAGAAAGTTACCACTCATTGGAGTGAGGACGTGGTCGGACATTCACCCTACCATTCATCGACTCATTGTTGCAGATATAATAGTGAGCACAATATTTTTCACATGTGTTATCTTATTTTACCATCGATAATGCACTGCTTATGTATATTTATTTGTTGTATGCTTTACAGGACAGGTGGGACCTGGAAGATACACCAGAAACAGAAGAAAAAGTTCTCAAAATTGCAAAAGAGAGATATAGAGGCTGTCGATCAACTCTAAGCTCCACTTACAAGGCATACAAAACGGATGCAGCTAGATTGGCTAATCTGCCTGAAGATTTACATCCAGATGAGTGGGAATGGATGATTGAGTACTTTGGCACTGATTCAAAATTTCAGGTTATCTCTAAGGTCACGGTTTGTCTATTATGTGTTAAGGTGAAATGGCTAGTCTCATTGGTTATATCTGGTTTCAATGAATTGATAGGAACGCAGCCAAAAGAACGCTGATAACCATAAGAAACAGAAGACAAAACATATAATCGGATCAAAATCTTACTCGCAAGTTAGTTTTGAGAAGGTACGAGTCCAATTAAATATGTATGCCTTGCTGCTAAATATGGTGTCATGTTTCAAGCATCTCATTGTTATATTACTTGCAGAGAAACTTAGAAACTGGAGAAGAGCCAGATTGTATTGCTATATGGGAACTCACCCACACAAACAATGGAACATGGTCTAACACACATTCCCAGAAAGTTTAAGTGAGTACACTGACTTTTGGTTATTCTATAGTTAGTCAATGATGTGCATTCGGCATGTTTCATCATCAGATGCGATTATTCATGCGTTGGACCGTGTTATTCTTGTTTCATCTTTTATAGTGTCAATATTGATGCTGCACCTATAATTGTTCCTATCATTTTTAGGACGAAGCACTTGAAGAGGTTAAAAACAAAGAAGCTGAAACTGAAGGTCCACTTTCAAGTGAGCAGGAAAACAATGTTTTCCAGACCGCTTACAAAGACACTCTGGAATGCAAGTCATCGCAGCCTCGTGGGTACGGATACATGGCCAAAACTTCAACTGGTTCTGAAAAGTTCCGTATCCAGATTGAAGAGCAAGCTCGTGCTATAGCAGCCACCCAGGAGCGAAACTCTCAGCTCAGCCAGCAGGTCAATGACTTAGAAGATCAACTACAAGCTGAACGTGCTAACACACAAGAGAGTATTAACTTGGAGCGTGCTGAGAGAGAACAACTTGAGGAGAGGTTAAAAGAAGAGCGTGCTGAAAGGGAAAGATTGTTGCAAGAGGAGCGAACATCAAGACTGGAATTTGAAAAAAACATGATGGCAAAGTTTGTAGAATTGAGCAAATAGATGGAAACCCAACAGGTGATGGTGATTACAGTCATATGCTTCTGACCTTGTAAGATTTATGTTGCTTACTTGCATTGCTAAAAGTGGACTTCTATTTACAGGTTGCTACGAAGAGGGTTGACAAAGAAAATAGTAATCCAAACTTGCAAAATATTCTTTCACAAACATCTAGTCCTAATAAGACTCCAGGTTCAAGGCCGACTGCTATTTCTTCAAATGCGCTCATACAAGCTGCAGCAAGGCAATCTCGAATGTATAAAGCAATGGTAAGTCACAACCTTGCTTTCTCTTCATGTTCACCTGCATTTTATACGTCATTGGTCTTCATAATTAGCTAGCTGCTTCTTCTCTTTTACCATGTGTTGTTGCTGCATCGAGTCACAACTTAAACAAAATACAAATATGTGCTAGCTAGGGACATGAACTTAACTGAAACTATACATCTAGTCATAACTTAAATCAATAGCAGGAGCTTTTAGTAGATGTACGATCGGACGATGGTACCATTCTGTATGCACGAGCAGGATGTCATGATCATGCGCGTGATGCCTTCGCTGATGAGTCCACTGCAATGTCCCATGTAGTATCTCTTCCTGTTGATATAGGGGTCGCGAGGGTCGTTTTTTAAACGGACTCGCAACTCCTGATGGAAGCACTTAATATCAATAAGGTGGACTCGTCGGCCTATGCTGCTGTTATTGAGGATACCAAGTACCCGCTCATATTATGGTTTTCTTATTATGAAATAAATGTATGTCATCGCTCGACAAACTTTGTTGCTCATGAGCTTGCTAGTCTTGATAGGATGTTAGAACCTAACTGGAATGGGGGGCCGATGTACTAGCCCTTGTGGCTGCTCTGTGTTTTGGGTGATTCAGCCCAACACCATTAAGTTAAAAGCAATGTTTTTTCTCAAAAAAACCTTTTAGTAGATGTACTTTAGGTTATGCCTTAGCCATTCACACTTGTATAGTTGTTCTGATGCCTTAGTTACATGCATGCTGACACAGTATTAGCTAGTTAGTCTGGCAATAGTTTTTAACAATGGAGCTGGCATAATTGTATGGCGTATGTTATGTTTGACTCATTAACTAGAACTTTTTTTATTTCTTGATTGCAGGATCCAAAGAACTAGCTGGACTGGACTCTATATCACAGGCAGTTTAGTCTTCGAAGTTAATTAGGATGGCTAAATTACATTTGAGTTTTATTTGATGGATATTTTCTATCAGAAGTATGAATTGTATGAATCTACATATTATACGTATGGTTTTGAATATTGTAATTAAAACCCTGTAAATTTTTTTTACGATTGCAATAGACTATTACCAGAACCCATTTTTGGTTGCCACATGCTAGCACCACTAAAAATATAGTGTTGCATCATATCTCAGTTGCTACGCCTATCTGTTTTGTTGCACTAGAATGTTGCAACGGAGCACTTTATATTGTTGTAATAGCTTCGCGCCACAAAAAATTTCATGATGCGATAACAGTTTAGCGCCACCAAAGTAAGTTTGTTGAAATAGAGTATCGCCACGGAAAGTTTAAATTGTCGCAATAATTTCTTGCTACAAAGATGTTACTTGTTGTGATACCTATTTGTCACCATCAAAAGAAGTACGTTGCAATTTCCTGTTACGACGATTGGAATATTTGTTGCCATAAGTTAATGCCACAAGCGCAGTGGGTCGTGGCGACATGCCTGATGCCACGAAAACAAGAATTGTTGCCATAGTTTATTGCCACAAGTATATTGGATCGTGGCAACATGCCTGATGCCACGAAAATAATGATTGTTGCCATAGTTTGTTGCCACAATTGATCATTGCCACGAAAGAGTAATGCGCCATGAAATGGCCGTCGTTGGCATAGGTTGTTGCCACAAATGTCTATCGCCACGACATATCAGTCTCCACAATTCGGTACATGTTGCATTAAAGCTATCTCCACAAAGCAAATTGTGGCATCAGGTGAGTGTTGCCACGGGAAAACATGTGGCAAGTTCCCGCATGGATGTTGCAATAGCACACTTTATTGCCACAATTGCCTTTTCGTGGTAATAACCTATTACCATGTGTCCAGTTGCAACGGCTGCCAACGAATGTCGTTTTGTGGCAATAGGTACTTATCGCCACGAAACATCATGTATTGCAACAATTTCTTTTGTTGCAATAGACCCGGATCCTTGTAGTGTTCTCTTTATCCAAATATGATATCTCTGCTGTGGTACCCGAGCAAAGAGTCATGTTCATTTCCAAGCCTATTGTTTTCTGCTTCAGTTCATTCATCACGGCAGGGATGATAATGTGGCCCATGAATTTTGCCTCGGCTATTCCTGCACGATAATGAAATTTCTTCATGTATTCTATCCTTATCCTGTCCAGCAAATCCACCACATAATGACCCTTTAGTTTCCGGATCGTTGAGTTGAAAGACTCTGCTAGATTATTGTGCACATAATCAACTTTGCTCAGTTCACTGAATTGGCTTCTGGCCCATAACTTAGAGTGGTGTGTTTCCAAGTATTCTTTCACTTTGGGATTCATGTATAACTGCCTCAAGTGATAGTTGTGCTTCTTCACACTTCAAGTCAAAGATGCTGGCCATAAATTGTCGGTATACACCTTTCCTTTGAATTTCTTCATGAAATTTGCAGCAAGGTGACGCATGCATTCCCTATGCTCTACTCCAGGGAACACATTGTCCACGGCCACTTCTAAACCTTTGCAGGCATCTGTATGAATGACCAACCCATTGGGATGTGCAATAGCCCGGCGCACATTATGCAAAAACCAAGTCAAGCTCTCCTCAGACTCTGTCTCCAGCACACTGTAGGCAACTGGAAATACAAAATTGTGTGCATCAACTGCACAAGCAGCTACTAACTGTCCTTTAAACCTCCCTATGAGTAAAGTGGCATCAATAGCTAAATAAGGCCTGCAACCTGCCAAAAAACCCCGGCGACAAGCCTCAAAGCAGACAAAAACCCTCCTAAAGCATTCCTTGGTCTTTGTCACTCCCCTGAATGTGTACTCCACGGTGTGGTGATCAATATCTACAATACTACCTGGGCTTGTCCTCTCCACTTCACCTTTGAATGAATACAGCAATTGAAAACTTTCCTGCCAGTTACCATAAATAGAATCCATAGCATGTTGTTTACCATTGAACAACCTCATGTATGGTAAATCTATCTTGAATTTATCTTTGATGTTCTTCTGCAATTCCTTTGGACCCACTTGCTGGTTTTCTTTCACCCACTTCTTTACTTCTTCTGCCACCCATCTTGACTTGGCTCTACTGATTGTATCCTTCCTAAGGGTTGATTCCTGGCATGTGTGCTTAAAAGGGTTCACTTTGACCTGAACATTAGTGCTATTACGCATTTTAGATGCGAGCAGCCTCCATGGACAACCCTCAGTCAGACAGTGCACTCTGTAACGTACTTGATCGCTCTTGTCAACTTTGGAAGTACGTTCTACCTTGATGCAGTATGTCACACCTGCATTTCTACACTCATTCATGGACGCAAAAACTGTACCTTCTTCCAAATTAGGGTTCAAAGGGTCCCATTCAACAGCTGCAAGGTCTTCGTCCTCACCCACCGCGTCATCATCCACACGGACTGCATTGTGAGCCTCATCTTGGTTATCAGCCCGAGGAGCCCGTCGTAAATTCCGAATAACATCAGAACATAGCTTCTCTTCATCAACCCCCGAATTGTAGTCATCATGCTCCACTTCAAGGGGGAGCCTACTGCTGTTGCCCACACTTGTCGAGCCACCACGTTGTCGTGCACCAACTGAACTGTTCTGGCTAGAGATGCCATTACGACGACTTGGTTCTCCCCAAGATGTTGCACCCATCATCCTAGGTCCAAATGCCTGCTCAAGCACATCAACTTGCAGCCTCACATGAAAATTATCTTTATCTTTATGCCTAACAAACATGGTAGCTAGCTCTTCATCATTACTAACTGTCACCCATTTCTTTTCCCCATCATAGTATTTGTATACCACTTCATCAAGCAAACCCCAAGGATATTGGCTACAAATTACCTCCCCAAATTGTCTGAAACTCCAATTACTAGCCATTGGCAACCGATAATCAAAACCTCCTTGGTATTTCTTCTGATCCTTTGCATCGAATGTGTACCGGTCCCTTCTAATGTGCATCAAGAAAGCAAACCGCAACTCCATCCTAACCGGCAAAAAACAGAGACGCAATCAGCACACTAATTGGGCAAACCTACTCGAATCGAGTGTTCAAATGCACAACTAAGCTCAATCTAAACAGGAGGCGAGACTTACCCCTCGGGAACCTAGTCGTGGACGCGGCGGATCTCTGGCCCGATGCCTGCCTCGCCAAATACTCCGGGGTCGCCGCTGCTCTCCATTTCGCCCTAGGGTTCTTCCTCCTAGTTCAAATAGCTCCAGCAGCCCCCCACCTTTGAGCGCTCCGGCCGGGCGCACGGAAGGAGGCTGCACCGCGGGTCGAGCAGGTGGTGGGCGTGGCGTCGCAGGCAGCCGTGGAGCATAGGCGCAGAAAGGTAGCGGTGGAGTAGGCGTGCAGCTGGTGGCGGGGCAGGTCCTGGCCGCGACGCAAGTGCCGGCGGCGGCGCAGGTCAGCCTACCGGCGGGGAAGCAGATGGGCAGAGTGAGCTATGAATGATTTGGGGATTTAGTTGCACGGGCCTACATGTCAGCTCCAGACCCACGTCCACGCGGTCCCACGTGTAAGCTCCGGACCCACAACTTAATGCTGGCGGACGGAATGGACTCAAATATGGCCGTTTGGCCTCGTCATAGTAGCTGTGCATGGACTAGGGGCAAAACTGAGCACAATTTGCATCTCAGGGCAAAACTGAGCACAGAGACACCACTGAGGGCAAAAGGATAATTAATCCAAATAAATAAAGAATGAGTTCATTGCAGTACCTTATGTGGTGGTTCTGTTTTTTTTCACTAAGGGAGCTTATAAGATTTCCTGTTGAGTTTTGTGTTGTGAAGTTTTCAAGTTTTGGGTAAAGCTTTTATGGACTATGGAATAAAGGGTGGCAAGAGCCTAAGCTTGGGGATGCCCAAGTCACCCCAAGATATTCAAGAATAGCGAAAAGCCTAAGCTTGGGGATGCCCCGGGAAGGCATCCCCTCTTTCGTCTTTGTTCATGGGTAACTTTACTTGGAGCTATATTTTTATTCACCACATGATATGTGTTTTGCTTGGAGCGTCGTGTATTATATTAGTCTTTGCTTTTGACTTTACCACAATCATCCTTGTTGTACACACCTTTTTGGACAAGCCTATTTTATTAGAATTTGCTATAATACTCTATGTGCTTCACTTATATTTTTTGAGCTTGATAGTTTTTGCTCTAGTACTTCACTTATATATTTTAGAGCACGGTGGTGTCTTAATTTTATAGAAATTGCTAGTCTCTAATTCTTCACTTATATTATTTTGAGAGTCTCTTAGAACAGCATGGTATTTGCTATGGTTACAAAGTTGGTCCTAGAATGATGAGCATCCAAGTTGGGTATAATAAAAACTATCATAGAAAAAGAATTGGATGCTATGATCAACTTGATGCTTGATAATTGTTTTGAAATATAAAGGAAGTAATGTTAGGGTCATGCTAGTGGGTAATTATGAAATTGAGAAATACTTTTGTTGAAGTTGGAAAGTCCCGTAGCATGCACGTATGGTAAAAGTTCTGTGACAAATTTGTTGCATGAGGTGCTCTTTTGAGTGTCTTCCTTATGAGTGGTAGTCGGGGACGAGCGATGGAATTTTTTCCTACCAATCTATCCCTCTTGGGGCATGCGTAGTAGTAATTTGCTTCAAGGTCTAAGTAGACTTTTGCAATAAGTATATGAGTTCTTTTTTGACTAATGTGAGTCCATGGACATATGCACACCTATCATTTTACTTTGCTAGCCTTTATTATTACCGCGCAACTTTCGCCGGTAGCATGAACCCTTTATTTGCCTTCCTCAAAACATCCACCATACCTACCTATTATGGCATTTCCATAGCCATTCCGAGATATATTGCCATGCAACTTTCCACCGTTCCGTTTATTATGACACGTTTCATCATTGCCATATTGCTCTTTTGCATGATCATGTAGTTGACGTCGTATTTGTGGCAAAGCCACCTTCATAATTTTCATACATGTCACTCTTGATTCATTGCATATCGCGGTACACCGCTGGAGGCATTCATATAGAGTCATATCTTGTTCTAGCTTTGAGTTGTAATCCTTGAGTAGTAAATCCATAAAAGTGTGATGATCTACATTATTAGAGCATTGTCCTAGTGAGGAAAGGATGATGAAGACGATGATTCCCCCGCAAGTCGGGATGAGGCTTCGGACTTTATAAAAATAAAAGAGGCCAAAGATGCCCACCAAAAAGAAAAAACGGAAGAAAAGAAAAAAAGAAAAACAAAAGAAGAAGAAGAAGAAAAAGGGAGAAAAATAAAAAGAGAGAAAAAGAGAGAAGGGACAATTGCTACTATCTCTTTTTCCACACTTTTGCTTCAAAATAGCACCGTGATCTTCATGATAGAGAGTCTCATATGTTGTCAATTTCATATACTAGTGGCAATTTTTCATTATAGAACTTGGCTTGTATATTCCAATGATGGGCTTCCTCAAAGTGCCCTAGGTCTTCGTGAGTGATACGTCTCCAACGTATCTATAATTTTTGATTGCTCCATGCTTCTTTATCTATTGTTTTGGACTATAATGGGCTTTATTTTCCACTTTTATATTATTTTTGGGACTAACCTATTAACCGGAGGCCCAGCCCAGAATTGCTGTTTTTGCCTATTTCAGTGTTTCGAAGAAACGGAATATCAAACGGAGTCCAAACGGAATGAAACCTTCGGAAACGTGATCTTCTCACCGAACGTGATCCAGGAGACTTAGACCCTACTCCAAGAAGTGCCAGAGGCGGTCACAAGGGTGGGGGGCGCGCCCTCCCCCCCTGGGCGCGCCCCCCTGCCTCGTGGGCCCCCTGACGCTCCACCGACATACTCCTTCCTCCTATATATACCTACGTACCCCCAACAGATCGGGGACGGAGCCAAAAACCTAATTCCACCGCCGCAACTTTCTGTATCCGCGAGATCTCATCTTGGGGCCTGTTCCGGAGCTCCGCCGGAGGGGGCATCTACCACGGAGGGCTTCTACATCATCACCATAGCCCCTCCGATGAAGTGTGAGTAGTTTACTTCAGACCTTTGGGTCCATAGTTAGTATCTAGATGGCTTCTTCTCTCTTTTTGGATCTCAATACAATGTTCTCCCCCTCTCTCATGGAGATCTATTCGATGTAATCTTCTTTTTGCGGTGTGTTAGTTGAGACCGATGAATTGTGGGTTTATGATCCAACTTATCTATGGAAAATATTTGATTCTTCTCTGAATTATTTTATGTATGATTGAGTTATCTTTGCAAGTCTCTTCGAATTATCCGTTTGGTTTGGCCAACTAGATTGGTAGTTCTTGCAATGGGAGAAGTGCTTAGCTTTGGGTTCAATCTTGCGATGACCTTACCCAGTGCCAGAAAGGGTTGCAAGGCATGTATTGTATTGTTGCCATCGAGGATAACAAGATGGGGTATTTATCATATTGCATGAATTTATTCCTCTACATCATGTCATCTTGCTTAAGGCGTTACTCTGTTTTTAACTTAATACTCTAGATGCATGCTGGATAGCGGTCGATGAGTGGAGTAATAGTAGTAGATGCAGAATCGTTTCGGTCTACTTGTCACGGACGTGATGCCTATATACATGATCATTGCCTGGATAACCTCATAACTATGCTCAATTCTGTCAATTGCTCAACAGTAATTTGTTCACCCACCGTAGAATACTTATGCTCTTGAGAGAAGCCACTAGTGAAACCTATGGCCCCCGGGTCTATTCTCATCATATCAATCTCCATCACTTTATTTACTTGCTTTTGCTTTTACTTTTTACTTTGCATCTTTATACCAAAAATACCAAAAATATTATCTATCAGATCTCACCCTCGTAAGTGACCGTGAAGGGATTGACAGCCCCTAAGCGTTGGTTGTGAGTAGCTATCGTTTTGTGCAGGTACGAGGGACTTGCGCATGGTCTCCTACTGGATTGATACCTTGGTTCTCAAAAACTGAGGGAAATACTTACGCTACTTTGCTGCATCATCCTCTCCTCTTCGGGGAAATCCAACGCAAGCTCGAGACGTAGCAAGAAGAATTTCTGGCGCCGTTGCCGGGGAGGCTTACGCATAAGTCAACATACCAAGTACCCATCACAATCCCTATCTCTCGCATTACATTATTTGCCATTTGCCTCTAGTTTTCTTCTCCCCCACTTCACCTTTGCCGTTTTATTCGCCCTCTCTTTCCCAATCTCCTCCTCTTTTTCCCTTCGCCTTTTGTTTGCTCGTGTGTTAGTTTGCTTGCTTGTCGCTATGTCGAATTCCTTATCCGCTCCTATGTCTCCCGAGTTTGAAGTTCTTCACTTCAAGCAACGGCAAGGAGAAAATTTAAAAGATGCTTGGTATAGGACGATGGAATCTTATCGTAAGTGCACCCTAGAAGTGAACTTTAGAATCCTTCTTCGCAATTTTTATGTTGGGTTAAATATGACGCATAGACAACTCTTGGATTGCATTGCCAAGGGAAATTTTATTGAAATTGATCCCAGTATTGCGCATGAAATTATAGAGGGAATAGTGGGAACACTACCCCAAAAGGGAGGATCTCATCCTACCCAGGAAGAAACCCAAGTGTTTGAGAAGATTTGCGAAGTAACAAAATTTTTACAAAAGTCTCTTGAGCCTCTTAAAAGTGTTAGCGGAAATCTTCACCGCATGAATATGTTGATTACTCTTTGTAATAAGCAGTTGGATTCTTTAGATCTAAAAATTTCTGAGTATGAAGGGAAGCGGCAATAACCACCCAGATTCGAGCATGACTCCTCTAAAAAATTGAAAATTAAAGATAGTAATACCTAGATCTATCCTTGCTTTTATGCCTAGCTAGGGGCGTTAAACGATAGCGCTTGTTGGGAGGCAACCCAATTTTATTTTGTGTTTTTTGTTTTTGGTTCTGTTTAGGAATAAATAATCCATATAGCCTCAGTTTAGATGTGGTTTTATATTTTAATTAGTGTTTGTGCCAAGTTGGACCTATTGGATCTTCTTGGATGATAGTTGATTTGATTCTCCTGAAAAACAGAAACTTTGCGCTCACGAGAAACAATTCAATAAATCACAGGAACATACTTTTGCATTGATTATTTTTTCTGCTGATCAATAAACAAATTTTCCAGGGCTTCTAATTTTGGTAGAATTTTTAGAGTTCCAGAAGTTTGCGTTAGTTACAGATTGCTACAGACTGTTCTGTTTTTGACAGATTCTGTTTTGCGTGTGTTGTTTGCTTATTTTGATGAATCTATGGTTAGTAAAATAGTTTATAATCCATAGAAAGTTGGAATACAGTAGGTTTAACACCAATATAAATAAAGAATGAGTTCATTACAGTACCTTAAAGTAGTCTTTTGTTTTCTTTCTCTAACGGAGCTCACGAGATTTCTATTGAGTTTTGTGTTGTGAAGTTTTCAAGTTTTGGGTGAATTCTTTTGATGGATTATTGAACAAGGAGTGGCAAGAGCCTAAGCTTGGGGATGCCCATGGCACCCCCAAGATAATCCAAGGACACCAAAAAGTCAAAGCTTGGGGATGCCCCCGGAAGGCATCCCCTCTTTCGTCCACTTCCATCGGTAATTTACTTGGAGCTATATTTTTATTCACCAACATGATATGTGTTTTGCTTGGAGCGTCTTGTATTATTTGAGTCTTTGCTTGTTAGTTTACCACAATCATCCTTGCTGTACACACCTTTTGAGAGAGCCATACATGATTTGAAATTTGATAGAATACTCTATGTGCTTCACTTATATCTTTTGAGCTTGATAGTTTGCTCATAGTGCTTCACTTATATCTTTTTGAGCGTGATAATTTTTGCTCTAGTGCTTCACTTAGATCTTTTAGAGCATGGTGGTGGATTTGTTTTAAAGAAACTTGATCTCTCATGCTTCACTTAGATTATTTTGAGAGTCGTTAATAGCATGGTAATTTGCTTAATGTTAATATACTTGGTGTTCAAGATTTGTGAAACTTTCTTTTGAGTGCGTTGAATACTAAGATAAGTTTGATGCTTGATAATTGTTTTGAGATATGGAGGTAATAATATCAAAGTCATGCTAGTTGAGTAGTTGTGAATTTGAGAAATACTTGTGTCGAAGTTGGTAAATCCCGTAGCATGCACGTATGGTTAAAGTTGTGTAACAAATTTGAAGCATGAAGTGTACCTGGCTTGTGCATCCTTATGAGTGGCGGTCGGGGACGAGAGATGGTCTTTTCCTACCAATCTATCCCCCTAGGAGCATGCGCGTAGTACTTGATTTTTGATGACTTCTAAATTTTTGCAATAAGTATATGAGTTCTTTTGACTAATGTTGAGTCCATGGATTATACGCACTTTTACCTTTCCGCCATTGCTAGCCTCTTCGGTACCGTGCATTGCCCTTTCTCACATTGAGAGTTGGCGCAAACTTCGCCGGTGCATCCAAACTCCGTGATACGATACGCTCTATCACACATAAACCTCCCTATATCTTCCTCAAAACAGCCACCATACCTACCTATTATGGCATTTCCATAGCCATTCCGAGATATATTGCCATGCAACTTTCCACCGTTCCATTCATCATTATTATGACATACATTACTTTTGTCATATTGCCATTGCATGATCATGTAGTTGACATCGTATTTGTGGCAAAGCCACCATGCATTATTTTTCATACATGTCACTCTTGATTCATTGCACCATCCCGGTACACCGCTGGAGGCATTCATATGGAGTCATACCTTGTTCTAGTTTCGAGTTGTAATCCTCATGTTGTAATCAATAAAAGTGTAATGATCATCATTATTAGAGCATTGCCCAAATAAAAAAATAAAAAAGAGAAAGGCCAAAAAAAAGGGAAGGCCCAAAAAAAAGGACAATGCTACTATCTCTTTTTCCACACTTGTGCTTCAAAGTAGCACCATGTTCTTCATGTAGTGAGTCTCATATTTTGTGCTTCAAAGTAGCACCTCGTTCTTCATGTAGTGAGTCTCATATATTGTGCTTCAAAGTAGCACCATGTTTTCATATAGTGAGTCTCATAAGTTGTCGTTTTCATACTAGTCGGAATTCTTCATTATAGAACTTGGCTTGTATATTCCTACGATGTGCTTCCTCAAATGCCCTAGGTCTTCATGAGCAAGCAAGTTGGATGCACACCCACTAGTTTTCTTTTGTTGAGCATTCATAGCTCTAGTGCATCCGTTGCATGGCAATCCCTACTCCTCATGTTGACATCAATTGATGGGCATCTCCATAGCCCGTTGATTATCCTCGTCAATGTGAGACTTTCTCCTTTTTTGTCTTCTCCACACAATCCCTATCATCATATTCTATTCCAACCATAGTGCTATATCCATGGCTCACGCTCATGTATTGCGTGAAGGTTGAAAAAGTTTGAGATTATTTAAGTATGAAACAATTGCTTGGCTTGTCATCGGGGGTATAGAAGTTGGGAACATCTTTGTGTGACGAAATGAAGCATAGCCTAACTATATGATTTTGTAGGGATGAACTTTCTTTGGCCATATTATTTTGAGATGACATAATTATTTTGATTAGTGTGCTTGAAGTATTATTATTTTTATGTCAATATGAACTTTTGTCTTGAATCTTTCGGATCTGAATATTCATATCACAATTAAGAAGATTTACATTGAAATTATGCCAAAGTATCACTCCGCATCAAAAATTCTCTTTTTATCATTTACCTACTCGAGGACGAGCAGGAATTAAGCTTGGGGATGCCTGATACGTCTCCAACGTATCTATAATTTTTTGATTGCTCCATGCTACTTTATCTATTATTTTGGACCATAATGGGCTTTATTTTCCACTTTTATATTATTTTTGGGACTAACCTATTAACTGGAGGCCCGGCCCGGAATTGCTGTTTTTTGCCTATTTCAGTGTTTCGAAGAAACGGAATATCAAACGGAGTCCAAACGGAATGAAACCTTCGGAAACGTGATCTTCTCACCGAACGTGATCCAGGAGACTTGGACCCTACTCCAAGAAGTGCCAGAGGCGGTCACGAGGGTGGGGGCGCGCCCTCCCCCTTGGGCGTGCCCCCTGCCTCGTGGGCCCCCTGACACTCCACCGACGTACTCCTTTCTCCTATATATACCTACGTACCCCCAACAGATCGGGGACGGAGCCAAAAACCCAATTCCACCGCCGCAACTTTCTGTATCCGCGAGATCCCATCTTGGGGCCTGTTCCGGAGCTCCGTCGGAGGGGGCATCTACCACGGAGGGCTTCTACATCATCACCATAGCCCCTCCGATGAAGTGTGAGTAGTTTACTTCAGACCTTCGGGTCCATAGTTAGTAGCTAGATGACTTCTTCTCTCTTTTTGGATCTCAATACAATGTTCTCCCCCTCTCTCGTGGAGATCTATTCGATGTAATCTTCTTTTTGCGGTGTGTTTGTTGAAACTGATGAATTGTGGGTTTATGATCCAGCTTATCTATGGAAAATATTTGATTATTCTCTGAATTCTTTTATGTATGATTGAGTTATCTTTGCAAGTCTCTTCGAATTATCCGTTTGGTTTGGCCAACTAGATTGGTAGTTCTTGCAATGGGAGAAGTGCTTAGCTTTGGGTTCAATCTTGCGGTGACCTTACCCAGTGACAGAAAGGGTTGCAAGGCACGTATTGTATTGTTGCCATCGAGGATAACAAGATGGGGTATTTATCATATTGCATGAATTTATTACTCTACATCATGTCATCTTGCTTAAGGCGTTACTCTGTTTTTAACTTAATACTCTAGATGCATGCTGGATAGCGGTCGATGAGTGGAGTAATAGTAGTAGATGCAGAATCGTTTCGGTCTACTTGTCACGGACGTGATGCCTATATTCATGATCATTGTCCGGATAACCTCATAACTATGCTCAATTTTGTCAATTGCTCAACAGTAATTTGTTCACCCACCATAGAATACTTATGCTCTTGAGAGAAGCCACTAGTGAAACCTATGGCCCACGGGTCTATTCTCATCATATCAATCTCCATCACTTTATTTACTTGCTTTTGCTTTTACTTTTTACTTTGCATCTTTATACCAAAAATACCAAAAATATTATCTCTATCAGATCTCACCCTCGTAAGTGACCGTGAAGGGATTGACAACCCCTAAGTGTTGGTTGCGAGTAGCTATCGTTTTGTGCAGGTACGAGGGACTTGCGCGTGGTCTCCTACTGGATTGATACCTTGGTTCTCAAAAACTGAGGGAAATACTTACGCTACTGTTCTGCATCATCCTGCCCTCTTCGGGGAAATCCAACGCAAGCTCGAGACATAGCAGTGAGCAAGCAAGTTGGATGCACACCCACTTAGTTTCTTTTGTTGAGCTTTCATATATTTATAGCTCTCCTGCATCCGTTGCATGGCAATCCCTACTCACTCACATTGATATCTATTAATGGGCATCTCCATACAGCCCGTTAATACGCCTAGTTGATGTGAGACTATCTTCTCCCTTTTTGTCCTCACAACCACCATACACTACTAGGGAAAAGCCTATACACAGAATCTTACTAGCAGCGCGCTTTAAAATCAGGCGCTACTGCTATGTAGCAGTAGCACGCGCTTTCAAAACTCGCTACTGAAACAAGTTTATCAGTAGCGTGCACACTCTAGGACACGCTACTACTAAAATTCCCACGCCGCCGCCGCGAGGCCAGTCATAGCAGCAGCGCATTAATACAAAGAGCGCTACTACTATGGATCATAGCAGTAGCGCATTTACGCAATAACCGCTACTACTAAGGTTACTACAAAAATTTAGTCCCACCTCGCTCCATGAAGAGAGTTTGTACCACCTTAAATATGTTACTTCTACAACTTTCACAAGCACTTGGTCTTCATTGAACTCTATGTGTAGGATTTGTGGCCGCAATAGGAATCCTCGCCTGTTCTTAAACCAACCGTTGAGGATTCCTATTGACAAATCAGATTGTACACAAAAAGACAATTGATGATCAGTGTATTTTTTATGTCTATGTCTAACATAGCAGTAGCGCGTTCTCGGCGAAAGGTGCTACAGATAGGTCATTTAGCAATAGCGCATTTTGCTATAGCACGCTACTGCTAAGACATTCCATCTCCCCCCACTCACCTATCTGATCCAGATCACACTCACACACACACTCGATCTCCCCCTCAACCCCCTCACCGCCAGTCCTCCCCCGTCGCCCCTCCTCCGATCTGCGCCGCTGTCACCTCATCCTCCTCGCTGGACTCGGTACCCGCCTCCTCCTCCGTCCTCCCTCCACTCGCCGCTAGCCGACCCCTCCTCGCTCCGCCTTCCTCCTCCATTCTCCCTCCACTCGCCGCCGGCCAGCCCCTCCTCGCTCCGCCTTCCTCCTCCGTCCTACTCTCTTCTCTCTCCTCGAGTCGCCCATCCTTCTCCCTCCTCCCTGCTACATTTTGATTTAGTAGGCTAGTTCATATGCAACATTCTGATTTAGTTGATATGATTTAGTTGATTTAGTAGGCTAGTTGATTTAGTTGATTTAGAACATTTTGATTTAGTTGATTTAGTAGGCTAGTTGATTTAGTTGATTTAGTAGGCTAGTTGATTTAGTTGATTTAGTAGGATGATCATCGTCGATATCATGTAGAACTACATATGATGATCGTCGTCGATATCATCTAGAACAAAATATGATGACCATCGTCGATATCACCTTGTACTGCTTGAGGATGCATGTTGAGTATATATGAAATTGTTATCTAGTACTCCCTCGGTTCCAAATTACTCGTCGTGGTTTTAGTTCAAATTTGAACTAAAACCACGATGAGTAATTTGGAACCGAGGGAGTACTACCTAGTACCTATAATGCTTTATGAAATTGATATCTAGTAGTACCTAGTATCTGGAAATTGCAGTTTATTGAAGCTGGAATGGGGAAATGGTGAAAGATATAACAGTAGCGCGGGCTCAGGAAATTGCTACAGCTAACTAATAGTAGCACGTTCTGAAAATGCGCTGCTAATATAGTCAATAGTAGTAGTGCGGGTACAGACAGTGCTACTACTAACAGTTAGCTATAGTGCCTTATTGGTAGCGCGGGTGCCTGCGCTGCTGATAGACTCAAAACCCATGCTACTACTAGGGTTTTCCCTAGTAGTGATATACCACCATAGTGCTATGTCCATGGCTTGCGCTCATGTATTGCGTAAGAGTTGAAAAATCTGAAGCGCGTTAAAAAGTATGAACCAATTGCTCGGCTCATCATCGGGGTTGTACATGATGGGAGTATTTTGCGTAATGAAAATGAAGCATGGCCTAACTATATGATTTTGTAGGGATAAGCTTTCTTTGGCTATGCTATTTTGACAGGACATGATTATTTGTTAGTATGCTTTGAAGCATTATTATTTTTATGTTTTATAAGCTTTTATTTTGAATCATTTGGATCTGAACATTCATGCCACAATAAAGAAAATTACATTACGAATTATGCTAGGTAGCATTCCAGATCAAAATTTCTCTTTTTATCATTTACCTACTCGAGGACGAGTAGGAATTAAGCTTGGGGATGCTTGATACGTCTCCAACGTATCTATAATTTTTGATTGTTCCATGATATTATATTACCCCTTTTGGATGTTTATGGGCTTTATTTTACACATTTATATTATTCTTGGAACTAACCTACTAACCGGAGGCCCAGCCCATATTGCTGTTTTTTTTTGCCTATTTCAGTATTTCAAAGAAATGGAATATCAAACGGAGTCCAAACGGAATGAAACCTTCGGGAGCGTGATTTTTGGAACGAACGTGATCCGGAAAGCTTGGAGTGCAAGTCAAGAAGTTGCCGAGGCAGCCACGAGATAGGAGGCCGCCGCCCCTATAGGGCGCGCCCCCTATCTCGTGGGCCCCTCGGGCGTCCACCGACGTACTTCTTCCTCCTATATATACCTATGTACCCTGAAAACATCCAGGAGCACCACGAAACACAATTTCCACCACTGTAACCTTCTGTATCCGCGAGATCCCATCTTGGAGCCTTCGTCGGCACTCTGCTGGAGGGGGAATCGACCACAGAGGGCTTCTACATCAACATCCTTGCCCCTCTGATGAGTTGTGAGTAGTTTACCACAGACCTACGGGTCCATAGTTATTAGCTAGATGGCTTCTTCTCTCTTTTTGGATCTCAATACAATGTTCTCCCCCTCTCTTGTGGAGATCTATTCGATGTAATCTCTTTTTGCGGTGTGTTTGTCGAGATCCGATGAATTGTGGGTTTATGATCAGATTTATCTATGGATAATAATTCAATCTTCTCTGAATTCTTTTATATATGATTGAGTTATCTTTGCAAGTCTCTTCAAATTTTCAGTTTGGTTTGGCCTACTATATTGATCTTTCTTGCCATGGGAGAAGTGTTTAGCTTTGGGTTCAATCTTGAGTTGTTCTTACCCAGTGACAGAAAGGGTTGCAAGACACGTATTGTATTGTTGCCATCGAGGATAACAAGATGGGGTTTACATCATATTGCATGAGTTTATCCCTCTACATCATGTCATCTTGCTTAATGCGTTACTCTGTTCTTATGAACTTAATACTCTAGATGCAGGCAGGAGTCGGTCGATGTGTGGAGTAATAGTAGTAGATGCAGGCAGGAGTCAGACTACTTGTTATGGACGTGATGCCTATATACATGATCATGCCTAGATAATCTCATAACTATGCGCTTTTCTATCAATTGCTTGACAGTAATTTGTTCACCCACCGTAATACTTATGCTATCTTGAGAGAGCCTCTAGTGAAACCTATGGCCCCCGGGTCTATCTCTTATCATATTTGCTTTCAATCTACTTTTATTTGCATCTTTACTTTTTGCATCTATAGTATAAAATACCAAAAATATATTTATCTTATCATACTATCTCTATCAGATCTCACTTTCGCAAGTGGCCGTGAAGGGATTGACAACCCCTTTATTGTGTTGGTTGCGAGTTCTTAGTTTGTTTGTGTAGGTGCGTGGGACTTTTGAGGAGCCTCCTACTGGATTGATACCTTGGTTCTCAAAACTGAGGGAAATACTTATGCTACACTTGCTGCATCACCCTCTCCTCTTCGGGGAAAACCAACGCTAGCTCAAGACGTAGCAATCATAGCATCCATAATATGGTTGGATGCTATATCTCTTGTTTTCATTACCAAACAGGACAATGCTACGATCAAAATACTTACAGAGTTCATTACCCTCAACCCAAATAGCTGCAACCTCTGATGATATAGGCAAGTTATATCTCTGTTGGTCCAAAATCATGTCAGTGTTCAGTTCAATATGATATTCCTCAAGGTCATCGACTCCACCTAGATTCTTGAATGTTTCAGAATAAGGATTATCCTTAAGGATGTCGACAAGCCTTCAAATGACATCTCGGTCTAGGTTCGGGGAGCGCCAAAACCTATGTTGTAGACTGGGGTCATCAATCGTAGAAGTATAACTCTAGATGCTTAGGTCCATCTTGTGTTAGACCAAATGAGAAGATGTTGTGGTAAATCTAACCATGGGCTCGGAATGTATAAACTCTTGACCTCATGTTTGTGTATCGATTGTCAAGAGTGACTCCAAGGCTGGTGAATGAAAAGTGGCCATTGAAGTAGTGAATGTTATCCCTAAAATGTACAACATCACTATTTGAACTTGTGTACAACATCTGAAGTTCCAAGGGTGGTTCTGATTATGCTAATTTAATTTTTCTAGACTGGCAACAAAATCCATTTGTCTCATAATGGAATCTCTTTGCGTTGCAATGATTGCAATCAGGCTTTGGTGCCAGCGTGTGAGTACTTTCTGGTACATTCTGGTAAACACCGTCATATGGGTCGGGAACAATGTTGTTTGTTGTAAAAGCATCTACCATGTCATAGCAATCTTCAGTGTTCCTTGTATACACATGAGATGAATTGCGTTATATATATATATATATATATATATATATATATATATATATATATATATATTGCATTTTCTGCTATACATATGTTGGGAAATAAGACATCCATGGAATTTTTAATACCTCTCCCAGCAAATGCGAAGTACTCATCATCTTCTTCTCCGGTCATATGAGAATAATCATCATCCACAATAAAGCTTTCTGTTGGGGAACCTGGGCATATGGAGTCATCAGGGGCCAATGATGAACTATCCACTGATGTAGATGTTGGACATTGCACCGATGTGAGTTCCTTGCACTGGACAATATTAGCATCACCTAAATGTAATTTGAGGAATGAAGTTACTACATAATTTGAGTAGTGTGTGTTATAGTAGTAGAGAAAAGGAAGGCATCTGCACCAGTATCATACCTTTGCTAGTGAAAACTATGTGATCATCTTCCATTCCTTCAGGTACAGTTTCTAGATTACCTGCTATTTCAATGACCATGTAAAAATGCATGCTCAACTTTGACAAAATTTGCAAATAAAGGAATGTGTATGTGAGGATTACCTTGAATTGTAGAAAACTTTTGAGTCAGTGTACTTGGGTAACTAAAGGCATAAGAGCTTGATGATGCATGTCCCAACAATGGACCTGTAGGGAAATTTGATACAATGGAATCCATGCATGGGGTATCTCGTCTAGATGCATAACTTGCATTACGTTGAGCTAGAAGTGCCCGCCACTCTTCCGGTGGCAGGCTTTACCGACGCGCTCATTGGTGTGCATTTCTTTCTTGCCTCTCCTCTAGTGTCAAACTTTGCCTATGTGCTCGCTATCTTTCATTTCTCTCATCAAGTGTCATACCTTGTCGTTTCTCTCTTCTTCATGCATTAATATCTTCTCCTTAGGTGTCAAATTTTGCCGACGTGCTCACGTTCTCGACTTGCTTGGATTTGCTCTGGTGTACGGCTAGCATATCTTATTGCTTCACATGCATGCTTTCGACCTACAGAATTTACACGACAAATTAATTAAGTGGGTAGTCGGAATTATATAAGCAAACACTTCCACCCTATAGATTTACCTTTTGAGCTTTCTCCTCACTCCAATCCCTCGATTGATGTGAGCATACAAGTATAAGTAGGAAAAATCACCGTCACTGATTGGTTTGTTACTTCATCATCTGAAGATGTGTAACTTAAATTTGTTGCATCTGTTGGTTCATGTATAAATAAACCTGTTTGAGCGGCATGGCATTGGAGAAACTTCTGTTGGGCTTGCTACTGCTGTTGACCACTTTGTTATTACAAGTTGGACCATAAATGGTTAGGTATAAATAAGAAATATACAAGCAGATTGTTTTGCCAATCAATAAGGTATAGGAACCAACCTTTTTGTTTTCCTTTGGCACTTTGTTGGCACGAGAGCTGTAACATTTCGGGTGTAATACCTGCTGGTTTTCCCCCAAAAAATAGAAGTGGAGGTTAGAAAAATTGAATCAAAAGCTAGTAGGAACACTATATGAAATCTAATAAGATAACTATTCTTTGCTAGAAGTCAAAAGAAACATTCCTTAACTGAAGGGCAGTTCATCATCATTAGATATGAAATTGCACACTGGATGAATTTGATCATCATTAGGTAAGAAACATGAATAAAAACAAATGTTATGCACAGGTGTGGCAGCCAAAAAGTTCAAACCAAAGCATAATAGAATACAACAATAAACCAACGAATTCCAGTGATCAAGTATGAAACGTTCACTGAATATTCAACCTAACTCGGCCATTTGGTCCTGACCTTTTAATTTTCAGCTTCACACCCAAATCCAAGTGTTTCTGTGGGAACTTCTAAGCTTATCAAATTTCTTTTGGACCTGCCATGTAAATAATCATTTTTTCTAAAATTTCAGTGATTTAGTTGGTGAAAACCAAACCCAAGGATAGTTGGTGCTGAAATGAGTATCTATATGCATACATATGACTGATTAATTCATGTGATTTTATACGAAGGGAAATGTAACAAACCTAGCAACAGGAGTTTATCTCTGACCAACTCCTCTAAAATAAGCTGATCCACCTAGAACTAAGATGCAGATCTTTTAATTCTTTTAATAGGAAATATACCAACTTGGAGGTCAAAGCCCCAACAATCAGTATGCATAAAAACTTAAAATAACAAATAAAAAACATGTTATAGAACCATACAGTGATTTGCAAATTCTTGTTTTGATGCTAACTTCACAAATAAAAGAGGCATCATCATCTAATAGTAGTATGTGTAGATACCCATCTATTGCAATCATTACTACATCTTGGTATTGCATAACACAAGATACCTTGGTCCTTGGAAAAGGAAATCAAAAGGTGATGGGAAGTAAATCGACCTCCTCACTATCTATTGATTTGAAGACATGAGAGCTTGACCACCGTGTTGCTTCTTGGGATGTAGTTCGAGCAGTGTGAGTCTCATCTGCCTGCTCACTTGTATTTATATTGGCTGAAAGGGTAGTTTCTAGACAGTTCGACCAGGCGTGCATTTCGGTGATGAATATTTGAATTTGGGAGGTGGCAGGGTGGGAATGATGAGGTCTGGGAAAGAGAGGCGGTAGCCGACCATAGCACCAGAACAGGCAATGGAGTGTGTCGGCGGGGAGGAAAAGTAGCATTAGGTGGCGGCGTCGCCACCGCTGAGGATGAGCAGCCAGTAGCCGACGACGTACTTGTGGAGGTCATAGTTAGAGAAGGGGGAGAGCGAAGGAGAGGGGGCGGCGGGGATGGGCGAGCGGGGTTCTGCAGCAGGGGAGGGAGGAGCCAGAAGAAGCCTTGGGGCACAGACAGGGCCGCCGACGTACTTGCGGAGTTCAACATCGGATGAGATAGGGGAGGAGGCGAAGGGGATGGGGAAGAGGAGGAAGAGGTAGTGGTGATGCTGGGTGGGGGCCTTGAGCTAGCAATGGAGTCAGGAGATGCGCCGGCAAAGGGACGGCACCGCCGGCGTGCCTGCCGAGGCCGGCGTGGGAGGATATGAAGGAGGGGGCGGAGGCGATGGCAAGGAGGAGAGGGAGTGGTGGTGGTGCTATGCGGGGGAACTTCTCTAGAAGAGAAGGAGGCGGGAGAGGTGGGAGAGGAAATGAGCGGACCGTTGGGTGTACGGGTTGGCGACAGAGAGCTCGAAGTGGAGCGGGCGCCGGGCGACCCCTCGCCGGTAGAGTGGACTCTGGTCCGCCGCGGCTCGGGGTCCCCCCCCCCCCACCCGGTGAGCGGTGCGGCTGTCCGTGCTGGCTCGACGATGGTGGGGGCAGGGGCCTGTCGCAACCGCTTCTGGAATTTGGAGGCGGAGGATTCGGACGACGATGTCATGGGCGCGGAGGAGGAGCAACTGTTGTGCATGGTGCCGGAAGGACCGTCGGTCGGTGACTTCGTGGCCTTTGCGGCGGAGGCACGTGGTCTTCATTTGGGGCACGACCACCGTTTCGCGTCGGACGGACGTGGCGCGAGGGCCACAGCTTCCAGCTTGGGCTCGGGCTCGGGCGAGGCTGCGTGGGTGGCCAGGAAGATCAGGTCCAAGACAGCAGCGAGTCTGGTGGTTGCGGGCGGGGCAGATCTTCCTAGGGAGGACTAGCCATGGCTGCCTACTCCACCTTCCCCTGCGGCACCGGCGGCTGTGGGGCGAGGTCAGGATGCATCGCTATCCCCTCTAGCTCCTAGGGTTGCTCTGGTTGGGCCGGTCGCTGTCAATGGGCATGGGCCTGTGTGTCCCCAGAGGCCCGTGTTGGTTGCACCAGTTGGGGGGATAGGACGCGGCTCTGGTCTCGTCCCCCACTGGGACTGACAGGCCCACGATGACTCGGCCTGCTCCAAGGCCTGTTTCAGGCTATATATGGCTGTAACGGGGCTACGTGGATCCCCATTTAGGGTTTCCAGCTTCCTCCCGTGAGGTGCGGCGCCTCGCTCACTCCACCTGCACTCTCCAGATCTGCCCCCCCTCAACTTGTCAAGTCTTTTGCGGCGGTGGTGATGAGTGACCGGTGGGCGGATACGCGACCTATGGAGATCTCCGACCATGAGGGGGACCATTGCAGGGAGCGTGAGCTGCTTGACAAGGCGAAGCGGTCGATGCGCGAGCGCTCTAGCGGCTGCAAGGCCCGGGAGGAGCGCAGAGCGATCCATGACCAGGGAGGGCACAAGGGGGATTGGGGTCCTCCTTCCCCTTGGTGGATCCAACTCCAGGAACACAAAAGGAAGAAGAAGGCAAGTCAACTGCGTCGGGAGCTTGAAAGGAAGCCGGTGGTGCACCCCTCTGTGGCGGGGCTGTCGGTGTCAAAACCGGCAGATCTCGGGTAGGGGGTCCCAAACTTTGTGTCTAAGGATCGAAGGTAACAAGGAGGCAGGGGACACGATGTTTACCCAGGTTCGGGCCCTCTTAACGGAGGTAATACCTTACTTCTTGCTTGATTGACTTTGACGACTATAGGGGTTACAAGAGTTGATCTAACTCGAGATCATAATGACTAAACCCTAGAAGTCTAGACTGTATGATTGTGATCGCCTCTATGAACTAAACCCTCCGGTTTATATAGACACCGGAGGGATCCAGGGTTGTACAGAGTCGGTTTATAGAGAAAGGAAGATGCAAAATATGAAAGCCCAGCTTGCCATCCATGCAAAGGAGAGTCCCATCCATCCATGAGGGAGGGCCTTATGTCTCACATCTTGGCGGCCCATCAATCCAGCCCATATCTCATAGCCCGGACGCCCGAGGACCCCTTAGTCTAGGACTCCCACAGTAGCCCCTAAACCGGGCTTCAATGATGATGTATCCGACGCGCAATTTGTCTTCGGCATTGCAAGGAGGGTTCCTCCTCCGAATACTCCAAAGCAGTCTTCCGCATATAAGAGCTATATCCGACTCTGTTTAATAATCACAACCTTGAGCTGTAAGGGCAAAAATACTCAAAACAAAGGAAGTCACATCCATAGGAGATTTTTTTAGCGAGGCGTTATGTCCGGGCCTGATTAATATTCTAAACCGTTTTACAATCCCCGCTTCGTGTTTGAGGTACGGTCATTGACACGACTTGTCAAAACAGGGGTCGTGTCCCCTTATCACGGGATTCTCATCAATAGGGGTTCGGGTAATCCAACCATCTCACTCACACGTCCCCTTGGGAACAGGCGAGATTTAAGGCTTATGAGGGAACACTTGATATCCACTGCCTTTATAAGAAGATAAGGATCCATCCTTTTACCCCACGCCTTCTTCCTCCTCAGCCCATCTACCATTCGAGCTCCAGCGCCCAAGTTCCAATCCTTTCCACTGCCACCAAACACCCTAGCCATGTCTGAATCTCGAGCGCCGGGCAAGTGGATGGCCTCCTCTGTTACAGAGGAGAACATCAAGGAGCTCTGGGAGGCTGGGTATTTGGCCGCGGACATAGATCGCCTCCCCGTCAAGAAGAAGATCATTCCCACCCCGGAGCCTAACGAGAGGGTAGTGTTCATCCCTCATTCCCTTCGCGGGCTAGGGTTTCCCCTTTATCTTTTCGTCTATGGTCTCATGTTCTACTATGGGCTAGATTTCCATGATCTAGCCCCAAATTCCTTCCTTAATATTTTGGCGTTTATCGTCGTGTGCTAGGCGTTCATATGATCCCTCCCCACTTTGGCCTATGGCTCAAGGTCTTCAATGTGAAGCCGAACGTGGTTGAAGGTCAACACGCGGAGTGCGGCAGCGCCATGGTGAGCAAACTTCCCAACGTCACCTGGCCTAAAGGGACCTTCGTGGAGACCGTCAAGGGATGGAAGCAGGGGTGGTTCTATATCACCGAACCCCGTGACACCACATGGGTCGCCGCTCCTGAGTTCAAGTCCGGGCCTCCAATGCGGCTTACTTCCTGGATCAACAAGGGCCTGGATTGGGCATCGCCTGACAAGGTGACGAAATAGCAAAGTCGCATCAAAGGTATTGTGCCAGCCTGATTTTTGGCCCTTTCTTTTTCTTTTGTTTTTCCAAGATTTTTGCCTGAGTTTTCTTTTTCCGTGGCTTTGTGGTCTGGAAACTAAAGAAGATGCCCTCTTCTTTGTTTCCAGAGTGGCTTGTCATATCCAAATCCTTCCCTAGGCCTTTCCATTTTCATCCTAGCCCAAATCCCAATATTCTTTTTATTGGGAATATTCCTTTTCTGTTAAAGGCATAACTCAAATTGCCCTAGGTTGTGAAGCAACCTATATTTCCATCACTCCAAAAATTCCCAAATAATTCTCATAAATTTTTTGGGTCATATCTTGATCAAATATGGCAAAACTTTTCATTGCCATGTTCAAAAAAAATTCCCCAATAATTCATTTCCTATTCTGCCCTCAATGGCACTTTGGGAAGGAAGTGTCATTTATATTTTCCCTAGTGGCTCCCAACATTTTTGGTCATGTTTATATGTCCAAATAATTGCCTCATGCACAAGTTCAAATTTATTTTCCTAGCCAATCTTCCTCAGTGAATTTTCAAAGTTTCTGTCAAACAGAAAGCCTTGTGAAGGAAGTACTAGCTAGGCGTAGCCAAATGAGTTCAACTTTTTCACACTCCTTAATGTGCTCATATTAACCCCCTCCACCCATTTTCAGCCCCATACAATCATCTATGTGAGCACAGGAGCAAATCTTTGTTTCTGGCAATATTTTCAGGTTGTGAAGCAAGTATATTTTATATTCCTTCAAAAATCCTGATAAATTACCAGGTCATTATTATAGCCATAAAACATCTCTCCACCCATTTTTGAATCATTTCATTAAGCCATTATCCCTCTAGATTTTTTTCCAAGTTTCTGGTCAGCGGAAATGTGTGTGAAGCAAGTACCATTTTGGCTTTGCCAAATGGTATGATTCATGGTGAGAATCTTCATATGATCAAATAACCCTGCCTTGCTCAAACTCCGCTCAATCCAATCAACCTTGTGAGTGCATCATCATGATCTTCATTTTTTGACCGGATTAAGAGGTTGTTAAGCAACTACAGTAAATATTGATCCTTTTACCTTCAAAACCTCCAGGATGAAAGTCCTTCGATAGATAAACCTCCCAGACAAGTTATTTATTGGGTTACATTGCTGGTGTCCCCACTGCTCAGTACAAACACTTGGCTGCTGATTTACTTTGGAACTAAGTGCAAATCTCTTCTTTGCCCCTGGACCCAATTATTTCTTCATTTAGACTAAGGGCACTAGGGTCAATCCAGTAGTCATGGTCGGCCTGGCCAAAACCCGGAGTTTGCTCTAGTGCGCGTGGTGATCACGCTGATGTCATGCACATTGCACGCTCTGGCTTCTTCCCGGCCCTGTGCCCGTCATCTCCCTCCTCGTCTCGACCTCCAACCTTGTCTAGTAGCTCTCCCGTGATGCCCTGCATCGCCCTGCATCAATGGCTCGTCGTTGTTCGCCATTAATGTGTCGCTAGGTCCATGCCCGTGCCGTGCCCCGCCTCTGTCCGCCATTAAAGCTTGGTCGGGTGCTCTTTCGTGAGCTCCAGAAGCCTCCCTCGGCCTATATAAGGACCCATGGACTCTCTCGCAGCTCCCAAGCCTCCTCTTGCTTCCCCGACTCCCCCATCGTCTTCCCCTCGTCCCACTGAGCCGCCCGAACCCCTCAGCCCCCGCCGGAGCAGTTTTGCCTTCTAATGGCGCACCAGTTTTGCCTTCTAATGGCACACTACTAGTGCGCCACTAGCATCATGCCATTAGAATTAAATTCTAATGGCGCACCACTGGTGCGCCATTAGTATCTGGTGTTCTAATGGCGCACCACGTAGTGCTCAATATGCTTAATCTCAGGTCAAATCGCTCTCCATGGTCAAACTTCCCGAAAGGTCACCCATCCTCACACTACTCCAGCCCAAGCATGCTTAACTTTAGAGTTCTATCCAACCCCAGCAACAGCTCACTTCACAGGCACTTGTTGATATATCTAGCATATCAATCCTATTATACCTTGTTGATGTCTAGGACTTTGTTCATGTTCATGACTATGATGAAATTTTGAAAAATATTTCAAACTTCCTGGTCATATTACGTATCATTTTTTGAAAAAAAAATTCAAAAAAAATTCAAAACCAATTTTTTTTCTGTTACTAGTGGCGCACCACATCCACGGTGCGCCACTAGTAAGTTTGAATTTTTTTGCCTCTAGATCTTGAAAGCCCCGTAAACTTTTTTTGTTAGGTTTTTGGGGATTTTGAAAATGTTTAACGGGGTTCCCCCAGTTAAATTCGGATGTAACTTTTCGAGTAGATGATTTTTCATATAAAAAACTTTTTATTCCGACTTCGTATGCAAAAGTTATGCCCATTTTACAAATTTCCAGAGAGATTTTGCAAATAAAGTCGAAATTCATATTTGTAAATTTTCCCAACAACTAGACCACATATCACATGGGAAACTTATTTTCTTTTATTTTTTTACATTTCCATCATTTTCTTTTATTTGTTTTAAAACTGAAAAGGCGGTCCACAAGGGGGGGGGGTGCATTCGGTGTTGGGCCATGTTAGTAATGGCGCACCGTGGGGTGGTGCGCCATTACTAGTTAAACTAGTAATGGCGCACCATACCCACGGTGCGCCATTACTAGTTTTGAAAAAAAATGAATTTTATTTTGAAAAAAACTTAGTAATGGTGCACCAGTGGACAGTGCGCCATTACCAGTTAAAACTAGTAATAGCGCACTGTCCATGGGTGCGCCATTACTAACAAATTTTTTTTATTTTTTTTCTTTTTTTTCAAAACTACTAATGGCGCACGGCGGGTGTGGTGCGCCATTACTATGTCAACTAGTAATGGCGCACTATACAACGGTGCGCCATTAGTAACAAAAAAATTATGTTTTTTTTCAAAACTACTAATGGTGCACCACACACCAGGTGCGCCATTAGTAATATATTACTAATGGCGCACCGAGACATGGTGCGCCATTAGAATATAGTAATGGCACACCACATGTCTTGTGCGCCATTACTGGCCATATCATCTATAGCTCTTTTCCTAGTAGTGGCGCCCCCGCCGGAGCTGCCCACATCACCGGCGAACCTCGTTGCCTGAGCCCTCTGTCACCTCCTGCCGCCGCATCCCATCGCAGTTCCTGGCCTCCCCGTGCCTCCCTCTGGTCGGGGATGGGAGCGCTGCACTGGGCCGCTCCCGCCGGTGGCTTCGCCCTGGCAGGAGATGGTCGGAGCTAGCTGGTCCCCTCGCCGCTGCTCCCCTGCCTCTGCTCCTCCTCTGCTTCGGTCAGGCTAGGGCGAGGAAGAAGAGGACGACTCTCCAGGCCCCACCCCCTGCCCGCGGGCCCCGCCAGTCAGTGGCTGGGCGTTGACCGGTCAGCGCCAACGTGGATAAGTGACGGGCCCCACCCATGGGACCCGCACGCGTCAACCCCGCCACTGTTCTAACGGATAAGCTGAAGGCGTATTCCCCAGAATGCATTTTCCATTTTTCTGTTTTGGCCCCTGTTTGAAAAGATTTTCATTACAGATGGGTCCCTGGTAGAAAAACGTCAGTATCTTTTTATCCATAACTCCAAATAAGGTGAAACCAACGCTCACTTATTCGTTTCATCGAGCCCGTTCTGTTGGCCCTGATCTCACTATGTTTTGACACTGACCATTATGCCCTTGCCCTTATTCAGCCCCCTCCGAGAGATTACGTTTACCGGCGATTTGTTCCGCGAGTTTCTTGCACTTCTCCCAGGTGCCTTCTTCATCCCTAGGAAAGCCACAATACCCACTTGCATGATAGTCATGCAGTAGCCATGGTTTTCAACTTGGATCTTTAATAAATATTTGCTTGTTGAAAAGATGGTTATCGTTGTTCCGGTGATGTTTAAATTTGCATGTTCACTTTTGTGCTATGTTGTCTTGTACTCTGTTATCATGTTCTACATGTTAGTATCTCCTTTCATATTTTATGATTGCTAGTGGTACATGTTGATGTTGGTGACGGTCATGCTAGTCAGTATGTCATGCTCAGTGGATATGATGTATTGTTGATATGATGGATAGTTATGTGATACCCTCATGATTATGTTGATATCATGTTCATGCATTTTATCATGGCTCAGCATATTTGCATTCAAGTTAACCGGATTAAATTGAACTTGAACAACTATTGGCTTAGTCATGGTGCCGCTGAATCGATGCTGACGAGTGCAACCATGTTTACCGGTATGGGACGGCCCTAACTGGGTCTATTGTCGTGCCTCTCGCCGGTGCCTCCAACGAGGGAAGGTTATGGGCACGTGCTACCCTGATCAGGTAGGCGAACATAAGCCTTGTGTGCCCGTTGTTGAGTTAGTTTTTGGATCCGAGTCCCAGAGTGGGACGGGCCACGGCGGTGGTCGTTGTGTCTGGAGGTAGACACGGGGCCACCCATGACTTAGCCCAGTGGGGAGTGAGTCAGAGTGGCCGGGAGAGTGTCATGGCAGTAGATCGGTTTTGTCGGAATGCCGTTGGTCCACCTGAATGGGAGTGCGAGGCCATGGGTTCCGTAGTGTGGGTACTGTGTACTAACCTCTACAGAGTGTATATTAAATCTATCGATAGCCGCGCCCACGGATAAGGGCCCAGGTCGAAAGTAGGTCACACCATGAGTCAACAGTAATAAGAATAATGTGCTTAATAACGATGAGATAAGTTGGTTGTGATCGCCGTAAGGATCACGGTTTGGGGCCAAGTGTTGGTCGGGTTGTGATTGCCGTAAGGATCACGGTTTGGGACCAAGTGTTGGTCATGGTTGTGATCGCTGTAAGGATCACGGTGGTATCGAGGATATCGAGTTGTTGTATATTTTTGATGTTGTGCGAGAGTCGTGGGTAAAAACCAAGCTCCTTGTGGTCATTTAATAATTACTACAGTATTGTTTATACCAAGCTTGATTTGATCCTGAGATGATTGTGTGATGTCCGAGGTCGGTAAGTGATGCATGTGATGGTTACAAGGTAGCTTGAGCAGAATAAGTGGTGCATCTGGTGTCATCATGTTGCATGCTAGCATTGTTGGATTAATATGTTCATGTTGATGCCATGTTGTTATGATGATATCGTGTTAATTTCTACTTAACCTGTAATTGCCATGATGTTGTCTATCTTGAATGCTTGTGGTTATTGTAAGCTTGCAAGTACATTCAATGTACTGACCTGGCATGTCATCCAGTTTGCAGGTCATGCCGGATTTGATTGCTTGCTTGTCGTGGTTTCCGTTCGTGCGAGCTAGGATAAGCGTTCCAGCTAGAGTCCCTGCGGAGTGGAGTTCACCACCTTCGTCATTGTTCCATTGCTAGAGTTATTCCGCTGCTTCGAGTTGTTCTGCTGCTTGCATAGAGCAACTGAGGATGGCGTAGTGTTGCCGTACCGATGTTATTCATTGTAATATCGGAGACCTTGTATTCATATTCGTGTAATAATAGAAAGCTGATTTGTTCTATGCTAAGCAGTGTCGTATTCCAGAAGACTTCTCCTCGATCTCTGGGCTGGAATACGGGGCGCTCCGGTTTCTCTGAGCTGGGGTGCCACAGTCTTGGTATCAGAGCAGGTCTGGCTGTAGGACGCCCTAGACCATGCAAACGTTAGAAAGCGGTAGTATAGACACCAATTGGTTTGTTGCACTTGATTGCTGCATTTTTTTGTCGCATAGCATGCATATAGATTATTATTTAGTCGCTAACGGTTTATCTGGTGAGTGTAGCTTGCATCGGTTCGGATCCACTACAGCTCAACCTTTGCATTTATCCAGTTCCCTTTTTCTTTCGGTGTTTGGTGTCATTTCTGTCCCAATAGAGTGATGCGAAATGATCCCGACACTGTTTGCAAAAATGGTGGTCAGGTACCGCACCGACGTCTTTCTTTCAGCCCCACCTATCATTTCGGTGATGGACATGTTTCTATCCCGGATCGTTCTTTTTGTTGTGTTGGCAACCCTTAATGATCTTAGTTATCAAGGAAGGGCAATGTCAGCAGCCTCAGTTTTTCCTTGCAATCCTATTTCTTGGACTAGTACGGATCTTTCTCCGTCCACTTGATAATAATGTAGTTGCGACCTTCGTGTCCCACTCCATGATTACCGAGTATGTCCTCGCCTCCGAGCTAGTCCAGGTTGATATCTGGCTAA
Source organism: Triticum aestivum (assembly GCF_018294505.1). NCBI lineage: Eukaryota > Viridiplantae > Streptophyta > Magnoliopsida > Poales > Poaceae > Triticum > Triticum aestivum. The sequence goes on along the minus strand of NC_057807.1, from coordinate 449,170,531 downwards.
GCTAGCACTTGGTGTAGCGCTGTTTACACCAATACTTCCACACATTTATTCCTCCTCGTGCACATCGTCACAGCATGCTAGATCGTAGTACCGGAGATTCCGCGAGATTTGTGTGCTTAGGTGTGCATGCATATTATTGTGTGAGTAGCAGTAATATGTGATGATTTCTTGATGAATTATATTAGTAGAATGCTTGTGTGCTTTTGTTTTAGTCGTTTCTGTTGTTCCTTTCTTTGGGCCTTAGGTGTTACAAAGTTTTCCCCTATTAAAGTTGCTCGTCAGCCGACACTAGACCCGAAGAGTCAGCAAGAAATGCATATATTTGGAAACTCAGCTAAACAGAATGGAGTTATCAGCTGACTGTAGTGAAATTGGGAATATCTTGTCTGGATGCAAAAGAAATCCAGGATGGACCGTTAGTATCAAGTTTGCATTAGCGTGCACTCCTCACAACAAAATGATTAAATCAGCAAGAAGATAAATTGTGCGCAAGGTTGACAGAATATTATCCAAGGTATGGCTCAGATACAAGTTTAATTTTTTGTTGAGGATGATTTTGGAACTCGATGTACCTGGAAGCAAGCAAAAGTATGGCATATAGTCGAAAAGGAGAATAGTCCTGCAAAACCCCATTTCATGCAAGAGATCAATAGCAAAAATATTCAGATGGTTATATATGTGGAAATCGGTCCGCAGATCACAATAACAAGTTTCTGGTGTAAGCAACCCACTTTTCCCTCGCAAGATACCAGAGAAGCTTCCAAGGCAAGATTCATCTATCTTCCTTGGTATGATACGTGGATGATTCCCCGTGAAAGGTACCCTGTCCTCTTCAGTAAGCAACCACAAAAGCTTCTGGCATAAGGTACCGAGTCATTCCCTAGCAAAGTCTCTAAGGGGGTAAGCTTCTGAAGCACGATACCCAGTCTTCTTCAGCAAGCAGTCCGATGAAAGTTTCGAGCACAAGCCAGCCTACCTTCCTCAGTAAGGCATTAGTACAAGGTAGTACACTATGAATTGACAGCATATGGTAGTGAATCCCAAGAATCAGATTCGCAACATTTTGGTCAGAATCAAGAATCAGTCAGAATACATGTCTGTCTCGGAATCAGGCCCTCATTTATATGCAAGGAGTATACCACCAAGAACTTACAAGTCACTTGGATGAGGATCTGACAACCACGTGAGTATGGTTACGAGAATAAAGCCAGTAAACACTGCAGTGTGACAAAGGATTGTGATGATTGACGACATCAATGAGCGCAATCCAAGTACCCGTGAACCTGGAAAATGATCCTGATGAGCCCTTATCCCCTCTTTTTTCTCCAATGACGGCACCACGCCTGTGATCTGAGCTATTTCTCGCTATCCAGGGTGGATGCCGATTTTTGTTTCTCTCTTCAACAACCGCACGAGTTTGAGCTGCTTTTCGGACGTCTCGTACAGCTGTTGAGTTTATTTTTGTGACAGTAGCCCTATAGCTACTTTTTGGCTATTTTAGGGAGCTGCCACCTTCTTCTTATCAACCCGGTCTCATGCTCTAAGCTGCTTTTCGGCCGTCCTGAGCCGTGGTTCAGGTATTTCACTAATGTCCTAGATCTGAGTTGTAAAGACCGTTCTGGTGGCTAATGAGTTATTTGTCGATTTCTTGCAAGGGTTTCGGATGATCATTTCCCAACGATCAGAACTTGAGAGGTGTTTAACCTGCTATTTAATGGGTTACCCTATCAGAAAAATGAGGATAAACTACAATTGCCAAAAAAATTGCACCGACAGTACCTATGGTCATATGAAGAAGCAATATGGCCCAGCTCTTTCAACCATGGATCCAGACCAAGAAAACAATAATGAAGGAGCAAGACTGGTGATGCAGGTATGAAAATTGTTGCATGACCCCATGGTGCAGATCCCCCGGACAGTCTAAGTCCGTATTGATCCACATGGATATGCCTACAACATGAGTAATCGGCATGAGGAATAAAAGACTGGAAGTCTGAGTCCTCACTTATATGAATCATTCTGGATAGCCTGTCGTGAACAAAAAATTTCCGTCAGAACCACCGTCAGCCAAGTCTGTAGATATTATTATATAGGACAAACCCTTTATGCTGGTCGCGACAGGAGACAATCAAATATTTTGTACGGATCTGATACTCACGACAGTGGAACCAGTTAAGATGATTCAGAAACTTTTCCGATGAGTCAGAATCTGTCAGGAAACGGTTATGTTTTAACTCACTTTTTGGAACCCAAAGGACCTGCATTTAGTGGGGAAACCCAATGCAATGAGTCAAGTTTTCATGATAAAATTCTGATCATCATTACCTGAAAGGTTGTCAGTGTCGGGTAGCACACCCAGCGGAAATCCCTTTTGGATTTGTGAGACGGACATATACTCCCTCCGTCCCGAAAAACATGTCACGGGCGTAGTTCACAGGTAATTTTGCAAAAAAAACCTCGTGGTTTCAAAAGCATTTCAAACAAGTCCCTCTGCCCCGTCTTCTTCCTTCGCCCGTCGCCTGCGCGTCGCCAGGGGCTGGCGCCGCCCAGCTGCATGATTCGCCAGGGGCCAGCGAGCCCAGCTGAGCTCCTCCGCCATAGCCAAGTACCTGCTCTCACCTTCGCCAAGTACCTGCTCTCGCCGTCGTCGCCAATTACCTCCTCTGCCACCGCAGCCCAGACCTGCGCCGCCGCGGTCCCCTCCCGCTGCCTGTGGGCTTAGCCGGAATCTCCTGCCACGCGCGTCCCTCCTGGAACCCCCGAGCATCCTCCTCAAGCTCGCGTGTGTCCTCCATCGTGCTCCCGCGCATCCTGCTGGAGCTCCCACGCGTGCGCCGCCGCGATACCCTACATGCGTCGCCGGAGCCTGCCTCCATGATCCAGTGGACTGGGAGCTCGCGCGTGTGATCCTCGATCTCCCGCGCGTCTTCCTCAATCTTCTATGCAAGCCCGTGCTGCTCCTTCTCCCGCGCGCGCCCGTGCGGCTGCTTGTCCCCTGCCGCCGGTGGAGCTCCTACCCGTAATGCTGCTGCTCGTCTATCCGTACTGCTACTGCTCGTCTGCCTATGCTACCGCCAGAGCTACATTCATCAGGAAGAAGGTACTGTAAGGATTTGCTCCATGAGTTAACTCAAAAAATCAGTAGATATTCAGTCAGTCAATGTTAACTGAAGAACTTTGTCTTCTTTTCTCCATGAGTTTCCCAGCCATCAATCTTTCTACTCTCTATAGTATGGTGAACACCTCCCCTTTTCCTAGCATTTATAAAGAAAATGATCACCTAGTCTAGTCTGTGATGTGAAAAATGGAGGGGCATCAACCTACACCTGTCTGACGATGCATGTTTTGGGGTTCATATATCATACAAGTTCAGAGATAAAAACAAATCCTGCTCAGATCAATATCACCTGTCCAATATTCAGTCAACCTACACCTGTCTGACGATGCATGTTTTGTGATGATGCTCACCTAAATAAAGGAAGAGGAAAATGTGGACTGCATATAATATACGGCACCACAACAACGATTTCAATCCGCCTTCTGTCCGTCCGGTCGAGGTCTCGGAGCCGGCGGCGAGTTCAACACCAGTTTTTTTTGTTGTGAACCTTGCACAAGGAAACAACCAGTCATTCTCCACTACTTGTACTCAGCTGATAAGTAAATAACCAACTTTTATTACAATTAGAAACAGATCAGATCAGAGTGTGGTACTACTTCACTGCTGAAACTATAGGTGTATCTATCTTCAGAAATGTGGGGTGTCTTTCAATGAAAAAAGAGGCTCCATCCATCCAGTGGATTTTTTAGCTATATTGAGATTTTTTAGCAATATTCATCTCCATTGCAGAGAGATTTTTGAGCTATCGAAATGCAGGAAACAGAAGCATCAGGCAGTGAGCAAGAGATAAAGCTCATTAACTTACAAACATAGTGGACACAAAATTATCTCGGACTGCTGTATCACAAGCTGTATGCCAGGCTCAGTCAAAATTCAGATCCTCCAGAGGCACGTCCAAGAATTGTTTACATATTAGGAACATTTCAAAACCATGAACAGTTTTAAAACGAGTGAACATTTTTGCTGAATGCTACCTATATTTTGTTAATGTCATGAGGACTTTTAACATCTTGTCATTTTGGCTGGCATCTAGACAGCACACACACATACAGTACATTAGATGCAGTGTATATTCAACTCAAAATTATTTGATTTATTAAAATTATTGGAATTTAAATGACAAGATTGACAGAATTTTGTTTATTGAATTTTGCTTTCAAAATTGTTGCTTATCATGGTCATGGTCATTTGCAATCTTCAAAATTTGGCTTGAACATGATACTTTTTGTTTAATCTGGACATGTGTATGGTTTGTATGGTGGCTCCAGTAATAACTTTGTGTATTCTTGTTTGACTAGTGCAAATGCATTTCTTGTTTGACTTGCATACTCATTTTGTGTGTGTGTATTCTTGTTATGGTACCATGGTGTACTCATCTTTTGTCCTTGATGACAGGAAACATAACTATGGATTTGAACTTGATGCCTCAAAAGGAAGAACATGAAACTATGGATTTGAACTTGATGCCTCAAGAGGAAGACGATGAAGGTATTAATTTGAATTGGATCCCTGAACAGGAGGAACCTCAAGTGGCAGAGAATGGAACTATGGATTTGAACTTGATGCCTCAAGAGGAAGACGATGAAGCTATGAATTGGATGCCTCCAGAAGATGAAGGGAAAGAGGATGAAGCTCAAGAGGAAGAGGATGAAGTTATGAATTGGATACTTCAAGAGAAGAGAAGAGAATTGTCAGATAAGGAGAGGCATGGTGTTTACTTCACTTTGCTGGTAATCGAGCTCAGAGATGGGACTGTTCAACCAGACGACAAGCTGCTAGTCTCAAACCTATTGGACATAAGTGTACGATCTGTTGAAAGAATCTGGGAAGAAGCCAAAAAGAAAATTGCTGATGGCAAAGAAGTAGATATCTCAAGCAAGAAGCCAGGAAGATCTGGCCGAAAGAGAAAGGAGCTGGATCTAGAGAGGACCTCAACAATCCCACTAAATAAAAGAAGGACAATTCGATCTCTGGCACGGTCTCTAGGTGTGGCCCAATCGACCCTACATAAGAGGTTCCAGTTGAATGAGCTCAACCGCATCACAAGCACCGTGAAGCCTCACCTCAAGTTAGAGAACAATCTTGCGAGATTGAAATTTTGTATGTCCATGGTCGATGACAGTTCGATCTCAACTTCTCGGGCTATGTTGAAACCAATGACAAATATGGTTCACATCGATGAAAAGTGGTTTGACATGACGAGAGTGAAGAATAGTTACTATGTACTTCCAGGAGAACCTAGACCGAAGTGCACCGTGTCAAACGCTCACAGCATTGGGAAGGTAATGTTCCTAACAGCTGTTGCTAGGCATCGATATAAAAATGAGGGAGAGCTAACATTCGATGGGAAGATAGGTATTTGGGCATTCGTCAAAGAGACTGAGGCAAAGCAGACAAGTCAAAACAGGACAAAGGGAACAAAAGTGTTGACATCGGTGAAAGTAACTAGGCCTGTGTGCAGAGATTATCTAATCAATAAGGTTATCCCGGCAATTCAGGATAAGTGGCCTGACGATGATGAGGAAGCAACAATATTCATCCAACAAGATAACGCAAAGCCTCGCGTCCTTCCCAATGATGTAACTTTTCGAGAAGCTGTGGAACAAACTGATCTTGACATCCGATTGCTACAACAGCCCCCAAATAGCCCTTAGTTAAATTGTTTGGACCTCTGCTTCCATAACTCTCTCCAGTCTCTAACCGACTGCAGGTCACCTACAAACATCCAGGAACTAGTACAGGGTGTGGAAGAGGAATTCGAGAACTACGATCCCGACAAGTTGCACAGAAGCTTTATCACATTAGAAGCAGTTATGTTTGAAGTTATGAAAGACAAAGGAGGAAATCAATATAAGTTTCCCCACTTGCACAAGGATCGCTTTCAGAATGCTGGACTGGAAATAACCGGTGTATATTGCGGCAGTCGGGTAATTGTTGATACTAGGGCCATTATAGAAGAAATGGAAACTGCAATAGGAAAAGAAAATGAAGGAAAGAATTGGCTAGAGAAGGGAAAAGAAAGAAAAGTAAAGGGAAGGGAAGGGAAGAAGTGGCCAGAGAAAGGAAAAGAATGTAGTCAAGAGGGGGCAAAGAGTCCCTTATGTCATGTAGTCAAGTGCTCCTTGTGTATGTCTTGTGTAATCCTGTGTCAAGAGGGGACAAAGATGCCCTTATGGCATGTGTAATCTTGTGTCAAGAGGGGACAAAGAGGACCTTATGCCATGCCCTTGTGTATGCCTTGTCTAATCCTTGTATATAAACCCCTTGTTGGAATTTATTGGAATTTGGGTTATTTCGAATTTGAATTGATTTGGATTAATTTTATTTATTTGATTTAATTTAAAATATTTGGATTAATTTGAATAATTTGGATTAAAACTGGATATTTGTGCTAACATAATGTTTGCCATGTTAGAAATGCACTAATTAAATTTCTAAAATGAAGCCATAGATATACAGTGTTCTGTTATGACAGTAGATAGGTACTGTAGATAGGATATCTGAAGTTTCAGAACTGAGGAGAAGGAAGAAGTAGGAAGAAGTAGGAGTATCTTTATGTTGCAGTCCTTGGGTTTACAAAGGAGAAAATGGGACTTGAAGAGCACTTGCAGTAAGGGAAATTCAGTTAAAAAAAGGCCTTGAGTAAATTCAGTTAAAGATGCATTAACAACAAGGCCTTGAGTAAACTTAGACTTCCTAACAGCATGTGTTGATCCACTAAGAGCAAGTCTAAGATTTTTCCTACACCACACACACACACAACACAGGATGTCACACTACTAGAAAAACCCCTACTAATGGCGCACCTAATATGGCCATTAATGGCGCATCTGTGGTGCGCCATTAACAGCACGCCATTAGTAATTGTTACTAATGGCGCACCACCTGGTGCGCCATTAGTATCTGGTATACTAATGGCACACCACGGGTGCGCCATTAGTATAGGCCAGCGTGCGCCATTAGTATGCCTCCCAGGGGCCATGTATACCCAGGTGCTTTGGCATACTAATGGCGCACCACCTCTGGATGCGCCATTAGTAACCGCGGCATACTAATGGCGCACTGCCCAGTGATGCGCCATTAGTATGCACTGTCATACTAATGGCGCATTGTCATGTGATGCGCCATTAGTATGAATATTAGGTTTTTTTATTTTTTTTATTTTCTGTTTTTTGCACAGGTTACAAAATGTATAGTTTGACAAAATATAGACAGCACACATCAACAACAGATTCATCAAATGTATAGTCTTTGAATACAATTCATCATATTAGTCTCCGAATACAATTCATCATATTAGTCTCCGAATTGAAAAGACCGAACAAAGATAGAACATTATATTACAAGTCTCGAGACCGCGAGTAGTGAGTCTGTCTTCACATTACAAGTCGATATCGATCATCTAAACTACCATCACATAGAAGAGAGCTGCGGTCATCACGATGAGCATCATCACGATGAAACTCGTCTTCATCTGGTTCCTCCAATGCTCCCTCCCCTCTCCCGCTAGATAGCGGGCGTATCTAGATTCGGCCTCGGCCCTAGTGGTGTACCCTTTGTAACTGTTACCGCTGAATCGGTGAACCTGTCTCCGACACTCCTCCCAGTCATCGTAGACTCCGGGAACCTTACCCTTGTACACGACATACGTCGGCATCGCTATGCACTAGCCAAACGAAACGTTAGTACCAATTCACAGACAATACATAAGCAATATATAAGTATGCAACAGAACGATCGGAAGAGAAAAGCAAGACATTAATAGCATCGATTACATCTAAGTTGAACGACTCTCGAAACCAAAGAGACATACTACAAGTTCATTAAAGTTTAATTACAACATGAGCCAATCAATGTTTCAGAACTAGACAACTCGACTCAAGGGACCGGAGCGTGGATGAAGCCGCCGTCTATCGTGGGAGTCATGAAAGAATGGGCGTTGTCATCCTGCATTTGTAGCATTGTGTCGATGTTACTGTTGGACGGTTGATTTCTGAGGTAGAACTGCCCCGAGGTACGAAGGACATCTTGATGGATGATTTCCGCAAACTCCGATTGGATGCGAAAGAATTCTTGTCGGAGGTCCGCGTCCTGGATTGCCGACACGCTGGCGGCCCAATCTTTGAGTTTACTCGGTAGCAGAAGTTGATGATGGTCCCGTACGATCGCCCGCATGTGATGGATGGCATAGTAGGCACCCTTCTGACCGCCAGGCGGCTGCTTGACGCAGCAGAACGTCGTATTGTGGGAGAACACGTGCTTGCCGTACTTACGAATAGGCCTTGTGAAGGTGCCTCCAGATTGGGCGTAGCCGGGGAGAACATCATCAAGAACCTTCTTGACATTTGTGTAGTCTACATTCGACTGACGGTCCGGGTCGAAATACGTGGCCATGGAATATTTGGGGCTTAGGAGGATGAGCGCGCAACGTGTGTCACTGCAGAAAACACGGAATGTTAAAAGAAAAACGATCAAAATGTAAGAATTCATATGTTACGGGCCGGTTGAGGGGAGGACTTACTCGGGAAAGTAAGGCACGAGGAAGTTATCCTTATCTTGGTTTGCCAGAATGATGCCTTCGAGGTAAGAACTCGCGACTTGCCGGTCCCCAGCGCTGCCCAAGATCTTGGCACGCATGTAGAAGGGGTCGACTATCACGATGTCTGGGGTCTTGTCGCGAATGATCCGCATCTCCATACTCAGCGAAAATAGCCGAACGAAGGTGTAGTGCAGCGGATGAAGGTTCAACATAGCGTGGATGTCATCAAAACGCAGGACGATCATACGCCCGATGGAGTTATCCACAAATCCCTTGCCCTCTGGCACCTTGGCCGTGAAAACCGGGTATGCCACATCCTTCTCCCTGAGACGCCGCTTCTCCAAAGCAAGAACACTGTCATGCAGACTCCGCATAGCACCGGTTGCAGCATTGAGCATATTTGTCGGTAGCATCGCCCTACCCGCCACATGCACCCTCCTCGAGATATCCTGCGGTGAAGGTGGCCCGTCCTGAGCACGGATCGTACTCGGTGCCGGCTGGCTCGCACCCTTCTTAGTCTTTCTTTTGCGTGCCTTCTTATTCTCCTATAATGGGACCGGGTTCTGCTCACAGACCACCTTCTTGAGTGTGTTGGGGCTGATAATATTTCGCACCTTGCCTATCTGAGGCTCGGTGAAGTCGGCAGCTAGAGGCGTCTCCTGAGAGCTGAACGCCAGACGGCGCCTGTTGCAACTTGGCTTCTCCGCGGTACGAGCTAGATCGCACACGTCTTTTGTTGGGTTTGGTTCTTGAGAAGGAGGCCCCATGAAGTCGCCATCGTACCCATGGTCGGCAAAGTACCGATCGACGTTGCCAAATGTATCATCGTCGTCGTCATCGTCGTTCTGATCCTGTGCCATATGCATGTTTGGATCCAGTGGCATAGGGATGTCCGGCACCGTTACGGCGGTCTTGCCATGGGGCCGACTTGGCGCCGGCACGACTGGCGGTGTTGTCTTTGGGGTGGTGTCCCCCGCCCCCAAACGAATCTGGCTCTTCGGCCAAAGCAGGGGCCAGCTCAGGCAGGCGCTGAGGGTCATCACGTCTTCATCGTCGGCCCCGATGGGTCGAATCAGAGGTAACAAGTCGTCGCAGCCTGGCAGCACCCGAACCAGTTGAACCCTAAACAAGTTGGGTGGCATCTGGGTACCGTGGAACAAGGGGTTGCCCGGTTGAACGATTTTGCCCTTGGCGACATCGACCAACTCGTTGTTCACGAAGTGGAGGAGAGTGCACAGAACATCGGCGGCGCCCTGCGAAAACATGTAGGGCGTCAGGGATGCCCAGTCAAAGGCAAGGAGATGAAGTCCTCGGCCGAGAGAGGCTTAATTAGTTACCGTGATGATGGCATCAAGCTCGGCTAATGTCGAGGCACCGCCAACGGCGGGCGTGCAGTTGACGGAGGGGCCGCTTGCTGAAGAGGTGCCGGCCGGCGTACACCCGGGTGCATTAAGCTCCCGTGCCGGCGTCGGAGACACCAATGTCGCCTCCGCCAGAGGCACCAATGGCCCCGCCATCGCATTATGCGAGTTGCTGGCCGTGAAGCTAGGAATCGGGGGCGGCCCCTGTTGGCCGCCCGCAATCCATGCACTCAACCCCGAGATCAAGGTAGGCACAATGGCGGTGATCGTCGCTCCGAGTCGTTGTTCCACTTGCTCTTGGACAATCTCCGGAATCCGCGCCACCTGTGCCTTGAGTTCTTGAACCTCTCGCGCCTGGCTTTCCGAGCTGGTCTTTTTCTCCTTCCGCACACCAGCGGTATAGTATGACCCCCATTTTGTCGACAAGCCTTTGCCGGCCACACGACCATCTGACGTCGGCTTACTGAGCTTATCGTTGTTCTTCATTACATTCAACCCCCTATTTAGAGTGGTGTCCCAAGGGTTGCTCTTAGTCGACCCCGCGCTACTGCTTTCAGTCGCCTGCGGAAGGAATGTGAACCATTTAGAAATTTGGCTTCATTAATTAGAATGCAACCATATGGAGCTAATTACGCGGGGGTGTATTCCTTACCAGAACAAGCTCAAGCTGCCTGGTCTTCGGATCCGTGGTAAGCTCCTTTGTTTTCGGGTCCTTCTTGTACCGGGCCCTAACAAAGTTCCTGGTCTGCTTGTCACCGTATTTATCGAAGAGGGGCGGTAGGCCTTGCTCGGCACGGTCCGCCTCCTCCTTGTCCCATATAGGCTCCGCCACTCTGTAACCGCCGGGACCGAGTGTGTGTTCCCCTATGTTCAGCTCCCGCATTTGTTTCCCCCACTCACTTGATTGGGAGCTTGCGGTGCTCGAGCAATTGATCTTGAAGTCGTTGTAGTCATCTTCGGTGATCGAAGGATTTTTCTCCTTGATCTTCTGATAACTCTCACCTTTCTCGATCATTCTCTTCACATTTCTTTTCCAAGTAGACAGGGCCTTGCTCATCTTCGTGAGGGCAGCATTGTTCACTTTATTCCCTTTGAGGCTTGTGTTTTCAAATTCAGCGGGGAACTTGTATCGTTCGTGCAGCTTCGTGAAGAGGAGGTGGCGCAAATTCCCTCGGTCAGGATGCCTCAGGTTCTCGGTGTTGATCGAGACGGTGCTCCGGACAATGCACCCGAGCTGAAGCGAGTACCCCTTGACTATTCCTTCGGGCGTCGTTGGATTCCCGTTGGAGTCCACTTCAGTAACTTCCTCCTTGAGGGTGCGGAGCACGATCGGGCGCCGGTCCTTCCGTTGCCTCTTCGGTTGGCTGCCATCTGTGCGTGCGCCGCCATCATCAGTGGTGGCATCCTCGGCGGCACCATCAGAACTAATCCACATCAAGTCCCCTCTACTAGCTCGACTGGTCAGTAGCCAGTTCTCACACCAGGAGGTCCTGGGTTCGACTCCCAGGCTCCACAATTTTTTTTTAGCATTTAAAAAGCTGTTTCATACTTATTTGTGTTTAAATATGTTCAAACTTGTTTAAATAATAACAGTAATATTTTTTTATAAGACAGTAGCATTTAAAAAGCTGTTTGATACTTATTTTTTTTTATAAGACGGTGCGCGGGGTGCGGGGGGTCGGCGGCGGCGGTTGAGTAGGGGAATCGAGGGTGCGGGGGGTCGGCGGCGGCGGCCGGTGGACTGGGGGGGTGCTCGGCGGCGAGGGGGACCGACTCCCAGGCTCCACAATTTTTTTTAGCATTTAAAAAGCTGTTTCATACTTATTTGTGTTTAAATTTGTTCAAACTTGTTTAAATAATAACAGTAATATTTTTTTATAAGACAGTAGCATTTAAAAAGCTGTTTGATACTTTTTTTTATAAGACGATGCGCGGGGTGCGGGGGGTCGGCGGCGGCGGTTGAGTAGGGGAATCGAGGGTGCGGGGGGTCAGCGGCGGCGACCGGTGGACTGGGGGGGTGCTCGGCGGCGAGGGGGACCGGATCTGGCGAGGTGGGATAGCGATCGAGATGGAGGGGGCCGGGATCGAGATCGAGTGTCCATGAAATTTAAAAATATTCATGATAGTTCAAAAAGTACCCATGAAATACAATCGAGAAATGAAGGCTACGATTTAAATACAATCGATCTTAGCTAGCTATCTGTTCACAATCTTCTTGCCCTTCTTTTTCGCATATGGAGTTCTTCTGTGGAACGGACGTCCTTTTGGTAGGGTGGTCCTGCTTCTTCTTGTGGTGTATGCTGCTACTTCATCATCGTCGTCATGTTCGATCCTCGGGTCGCCGTACTTGTCGAAGTCTTGCTCATTGGCTACTCCATCCATTCCGATGATCTTCCTTTTGCCTCTCCTCACGACAACACGACTGGGCTTTGGCGGGTCGGTAATGAAGAAGCATTGGTCCACTTGGGAAGCCAGTACCCATGGCTCATTTTTCGCGGTGACGTTTGCGCCCGCGGTCTTGGATTTGGCTTCGGGTATAACCATGGTGGTGAAATACCGGTCTTCTTTTATGACGTTCTTGGCCCATCTAACACGGAACATCGGGACCTTCTCTCCAGCGTAGCTCAGCTCCCAGATCTCCTTGATCCTTCCGTAGTATCTGTCCTTGTCGTTACCGGTGTAGGATTCCATCGTTACCCCGGAGTTCTGATAACCATCGCTCTTCATGTCCTTGGCCTCGGTGTAGAATGTGTAGCCGTTGATATCGTACGCCTCATAGGTCATCAGGTTGTGCTCGACGCCCTGTGACAAGGCGAATATGAGTTGTTCTTCCGCGGAAGAATCCTCATGTAAAGGGTACGACAGAAGCTTCTGCTTGAACCAACGCGTGAAACATGAGTTGTGCTCTTTGAGTATATCTCCGTCCGTCCTCTGTTGGCCTCGGTCATTGTACGTCTTCTTAATAAAGGTTTTGTGCTCTACCACCCAAGGATCGACCACGTCTATGTGTTGTAGCGCGACTAGGTTTGCTCTTTCAAAGTCGGTGAGTCGACCCTCGAAGTCGACATGCATTTCGCGGCGACCCTCACGGTGACCCCATCCAGCGAGCCTGCCGAGGTGCCTGTTGACAGGAAGACCAACGGGGTTCTCGATGCCTAGATAATTCGTGCAGTAGGAGATGCACTCTTCGGTCAGAAAGCCCCTGGCTATGCTTCCTTCTGGACGTGACATGTTGCGAACGTATCCTTTGATGACACCATTCATCCATTCGAACGGCATCATGCTGTGCAGGAACGTCGGCCCGAGTTGGATGATATCCTCCACTATATGGACCAGCAGATGCACCATAACGTCGAAGAATGCGGGCGGGAAGTACATCTCAAGCTCGCATAGTATCACCACGATCTCTTCCTGTAGCCTTCTGAGTTGCCTCACGCCAATCGACTTCCGAGAGATGACGTTGAAGAAGTTGCATAGGCCAAATAGCATTTCACGGACGTGCGCGTCCATGATCCCACGGATTGCAACTGGAAGTATCTGCGTCATCAGCACGTGACAGTCGTGAGACTTCATCCCGTTGAACTTCTGCTTCGCTGGGTCTAGGTATCTGCTTATCTTCCCCGCGTAACCGTAAGGAAGTTTTACTCCTAGGAGGCAGGTGAAAAACTGCTCGATCTCCTCCTGACTTAGAGTGAAGCACGCGGGAGGGTAGTCACTTTCGGTCTTCTTGGCCTTTTTGCCTTTGCGACGACTTTCTGTGTCTTGCTTCGCCTCATCAACATCATCATCATCATCATATATAGCGTGAAGCTCCTGCCTGATGCCCATTGATTTCAAGTCTGCCCTTGCTTTCGGCCCATCTTTGGTCCTCTCTGGCATGTTGAGCAGGGTACCAAGCAGACTCTCGCACACGTTCTTCGTGATATGCATGACATCAAGGCTGTGAGGCACACGGTGGATCTTCCAGTACGGCAAGTCCCAGAAAACAGACCTCGTTTTCCATACCTTCAGCAGCGGCTCTGGCACCTTTCGCTTCTTTCCCGGCTCTGGCGCCTTTTGCTTCTTTCCCGGAAGTGGGCAGTCTTTCCAATTTTTCAACAGCTTGTCTATTTCCTCGCCGCTCCTCGTACACGGGCGTTTTCGGGGTTCGGTTTCACCATCGAACAAATCCTTGCGTTTCCTCCACGGGTCATCATCGCGAAGCCACCTTCGATGTCCCATGAACACGGTTTTCGAAGACCCGGGATCTCTATCTAGCTGGCGATACGTTGTGTCATCCATGCACCTTACGCATCCAGAAAATCCGTGGACTACCTGCCCCACAAGATATCCGTAACCGAGATAGTCGTGCACCGTCGTGAGCAGTGCGGCTCTCATAGGGAAATATTCTTTCTTTGCGGCGTCCCACGTATTGGCTGGCGTTTTCCACAGCGTGTCAAGCTCCTCTTTCAGCAGCCCCAGATATAGATTGATGTCGTTCCCTGGTTGTTTCGGCCCTTCAATTAGCATACTCATGTGAATGTACTTCCTCTTCATGCACAACCAGGGGGGAAGGTTGTACATCCACACAAACACAGGCCATGTGCTATGTGTGCTTCTCTGGCTGCCAAACGGATTGACTCCATCGGTGCTCCCGCCCAGCACGATGTTCCTTGGATCGTTCCCAAATTCTGGGTATTCGAAGTTCAATGCTTGCCACTGGCTCGCATCCTTAGGGTGACTCAGCATCTTGTCTTTTTTATCTATCTCCGGATCATTTGCGTCATCTTCTCGCTTCTTCTCCTCCCTATCCGCGTGCCAACGCAGGAGCTTTGCTACCTTAGGATCCGCGAAATACCGCTGCAGACGAGGAGTGATCGGAAAGTACCACACCACTTTTCGAGGAGCTTTCTTCCTCTTCTTGTATCGAGTGACACCGCACACCGGACATATTGTAGACTCCGCGTGCTCGTCCCGATAAATGATGCAATTGTTCATGCACACATGGTATTTCACGTGCGGTAAATCCAGAGGACACACGATTTTCTTCGCCTCCTCCAAACTGGTCGGGCACTTGTTCCCCTTGGGAAGACGTTCGTGCCAGAATGACATGTTCTCGTCGAAGCATGCGTCGGTCATTTTGTGTTTTACCTTCATCTCCAGAGCCATGAGCGTTACTTTCAGGCGGGTATCCTCGGGCCTGCATCCTTCATACAACGGAGTAACCGCGTCTAACTCAAGTTGATCCATCTTGGCTTTCTCTCGGGCGGCAGCTCTTGCGTTATCCGTCTGCTTGAGAAGCAGCTCTTGAATATGAGGGTCCTGCACCCAGCCCATCGATGGTCCAACGTCGTCTGCTCCACCGGCATCATCATCATGTCCTGCATCTTCTACATGATGACTGTGTACAGCATCACCGTCGTGATCATCTCCTGGGGATTCTTCGTCTTCTCGCCCCCCCGTGCCGCGGTGGTTGTCTTGCTGCCCTTCCTCATTTCTTGCCCGGCCCCCATGGACGACTTCGTAGTCATCTTCATCACCTTGCCACCGATAGCCATCCATGAAACCACGCAAGAGCAGGTGGTCCCGCACCTGCCCGGAATCCGGGTCCGCAATAAGGCTATTCAGCTTGCATCTTCGACACGGACATCTTATCTCCGTCTCATTCTTTTGAAGCATCTCGGCCTTCGCGGACCTCAAAAACCTATTCACGATGCGTTCGGTCATCGTGCGGACCATGGTCGCCTGCGGGGTAGAGCAAAACGATATTTTAGAACCAAGAAAAAATTTGGCATGACTTTCCCTAAAAATAGGACCAAAAAGAATGCTTAATGCCAAAATTCTCGCCGAAATGGAAATGAATCAACATTCCGGCAAAATATTGGCAACTATCGCATTTCAAATACCGGTACACCTCCAAACACAAACACATATGCAACACCACAAACATATGCAACACCACGAACATACATAGATCTAGCTAGGCCATAAAAAGTGCATGTGCACATTGTTTGTAGGGAGAACAACATAAATATAGCTTCCCCCCTTACTTACCTAGCAAAACAAGGTAACTTAACCACTTAATTTGAATGAATCTGTGGTGGAAATGAGGTGAAAAAGAGGAGGCACCCGAGACAAGGAGGAGGCGGTGGAGAGAATGAAGTGGGGAGAAAGTGAGTGTGGGAGGAGAGGCTGTCCAAAATATCTTGTTGCTGCCCACTTACTAATGGCGCACCAGCAACAAATGCGCCATTAGTAATCCAGGTTACTAATGGCGCACCCCCTGGCGGTGCGCCATTAGAACTTTTGCAAAAAAAGGAATAAAAGCAATAATAAAAAAATAACATTAGTGGCGCACCTTCTGGATGGTGCGCCATTACTAGTTACAACTAGTAATGGCGCACCACCAGGGGATGCGCCATTAGTATGTTTGGACAGGCGCACTAGTTCAAAAAAAATTTGGTACTAATGGCGCACCGTGGTCAGGGTGCGCCATTAGTAGTTTCAACACTAATGGCGCATCAGAGGGTGGTGCGCCATTAGTATATACTAATGGCGCACCACTTGTCTGGTGCGCCATTAGTGTCATTTCCATCTATAGCCCTTTTCCTAGTAGTGTCAAGATGACCCAACTATTTTTCATGTCATGGCTTTGATGAATGATGCCCCCACGTTTCATGATCAATCTGTGAGAATAAAACCATTAGTCTGTGGAGGTCCTGTAAAAAGAAAATGTGGAGGTCCCATGCCCAAACTGAATGAAACTAAATGAAGGCTGCTCTAGGAAAGGGGGAGGCATTCTCATCTTGTCATCTTGACAGAATTCAGAGTAGTTCAAACAAGATCCACTCTATGGTAAAAATCAGATAACTACTGATTCTTGTGTACACCATTTAAAATGATTGCTATTGACTAAATTCAGTGAAATTTGTCAAACTGAAAATGGAAAATACACATCTGCTGTAGTACAGTTTTGCAAACTGAAAATGCTCCAAGCAGATCTTAGTTTCATAATGGAAGAAGTAGGAAGAAGTAGGAGTGGACGACGTCTTCTACCTTCTGGCGACGGCGACACAGGGTGGACGGCGTCTTCTACCTTCTTGAAGAAGCCAATTGTCCTGTATAGAAAAAAACCGAAATCAAAATCAGTGCATGAATATGCTGTCAGTTATCAAAATCAAAATGTACTCCAGTTTAAAGTGTACAAATGCACTAATTAAATTTCTAAGATGAAGCTAGTGTGGAATGTGCTGCTCGGAATTTACACTGAATGCATTTTGCACTGAATCTATGAGAATTTACACTGAATGCATTTACACTAAATCGGTGAGAATTTCCACTGGATGTGCTGCTCGGAATTTACACTGAATTTACACTGAGTCTGTGAGAATTTACACTGAATGCATTTCTCTGAATGCACTGCTCGGAATTCAAATCTAGTCTGACTTTACACTAAAAAAAGATTTACAGAAAAAAGCTAAATTTACTAGCTTGAGCAGAACAATTTCAGACTACATTGAGCAGAACAAAAAGAATCCTAAGCTTGAGCAACACATGGAAGGGGGCCGAACCTGCTGGTCACGTCCGGCGGCCACGCCGGGTCTCATCGCCAGAGCACTTTGCGCTGCTGTCTAGACATTGGTGCGTGCGGCCTAGGCCCTGCAAGAGTTGCCGGGTGGTCGTTCGTGCATCTGTCCGTCCAAACCTGCGTGCAGGTGCGACCGGACCAGATTCATGGTCCACGGATTCGATATGGCGTGGAATTGGTCGACGAAGACGTTTAGCCGGTGACGAAGTGGTCGAAGAGCAGATCCACACAAAAATCAAAGCTTCCCCATCGTTGTCGAGGAAGTGGTGGACCAACGCGGCGAGGGGCAGGCCGGCGGCATGGGGCGGCGAGGGTGGGAGGGGGAGGGGGTCAGGCAGCATGGGCCGGCATTCAGGGAGGGGAAGAGCAAGGCGGAGCCCGTCGTGCAATCTGCCGTCAGCGGAGAGAGAGACAGACCATAGAGCGACGAAGACGCTGGACCGCGGGTTTGGTCGGGAAAAACCTGAGGACTAAACTCCAAAATAACCCCTACGACATGTTTTTCGGGACGAAGGGAGTATTTCAATCGTGATAATTAAATCACACCCAGCTAGTCAACAGATCTAAAAAGAAATTGGAGCCTATATAAGCATGATCAAGCCAGGAAAAATTTGTCAGAATGTGGATATAGTAAAGCAAACCACCCAGGGCAGTCAGATAAAATTTTAGTGGGAACAACAACAAAAGAAAAGGGATACCCGAGTTGGAAATGGTTTCCTTAAGTCAGAATATTCATACTTGTTTCCTGAGCAACCAAATATCAAGGACGAGATTTCTTTAAGGGGGTAAGGTTCGTGATAGCCTGATTTCTGGCCCTTTCTTTTTCTTTTGTTTTTCCGAGATTTTTGCGTGAATTTTCTTTTTCCGTGGCTTTGTGGTCTGGAAACTGAAGAAGATATCCTCTTCTTTGTTTCCAGAGTGGCTTGTCATATCCAAATCCTTCCCTAGGCCTTTCCATTTTCATCCTAGCCCAAATCCCAATACTCTTTTTATTGGGAATATTCCTTTTCTGTTAAAGGCATAACTCAAATTGCCCTAGGTTGTGAAGCAACCTATATTTCCATCACTCCAAAAATTTCCAAATAATTCTCATAAATTGTTTGGGTCATATATTGATCAAATATGGCAAAACTTTTCATTGCCATGTTAAAAAATAATTCCCCAATAATCCATTTCCTATTCTGCCCTGAATGGCACTTTGGGAAGGAAGTGTCATTTATATTTTCCATAGTGGCTCCCAACCTTTTTGGGAATGTTTATATGTACAAATAATTGCCTCATGCACAAGTTCAAATTTATTTGCCTAGCCAATCTTCCTCAGTGAATTTTCAAAGTTTCTGCAAACAAAAAGCCTTGTGAAGGAAGTACTAGCTAGGAGTAGACAAATGAGTTGAACTTTTTCACACTCCCTAATGTGCTCATATTAACCCCCTACACCCATTTGTAGCCCCATCCAATCATCTATGTGAGCACAGGAGCAAATCTTTGTTTTTGGCAATATTTTCAGGTTGTGAAGCAAGTATATTTTATATTGCTTCAAAAATCCTGATAAATAAAAAGATCATTCTTATACCCATAAAACATCTCTCCACCCATTTTGGCATCATTTCATTAAGCCATTATCCATCTAGAATTTTTTCAAGTTTCTGGTCAGTAGAAATGTGTGTGAAGCAAGTACCATTTTGGCTTTGCCAAATGGTATGATTCTTGGTGAGCATCTTCATATGATCAAATAACCCTGCCTTGCTCAAACTCAGCTCAATCCAATCAACCATGTGAGCGCGACATCATGATCTTCATTTCTGACCAGATTATGAGGTTGTTAAGCAACTGCAGTAAATATTGATCCTTTTACCTTCAAAACCTCCAGGATGAAAGTCCTTCGATAGATAAACCTCCCAGACAAGTTATTTACTGAGTTACCTAGCTGGTGTCCCCACTGCATAGCACAAACACTTGGCTGCTGATTTACTTTGGAGCTAAGTGCAAATCTCTTCTTTGCCCCTGGACCCAATTGTTTCTCCATTTAGACTAAGGGCACTTGGTCAATCCAGTAGACATGGTCGGCCTGGCCAAAACCCAGAGTTTGCTCCAGTGTGCGTGGTGATCAGGCTGCTGTCATGCACATTGCGCGCTCTGGCTTCTTCCTGGTCCTGTGCCCGTCGTATCCCTCCTCGTCTCGACCTCCAACCTTGTCTAGTAGCTCCCCCGTGATGCCCTGCATCGCCCTGCGTCAATGGCTCGTCGTGGTTCGACATTAATGCGTCGCTAGGTCCATGCCCGTGCCGTGCCCTGCCTCTGCCCGCCATTAAAGCTTGGTCGGGAGCTCGCCCGTGAGCTCCAAAAGCCTCCCCTCGGCCTATATAAGGACCCCTGGACTATCCCGTAGCTCCCAAGCCTCCTCTTGCTTCCCGCGACTCCCCCATCGTCTTCCCATCGTCCCACTGAGCCACCCGAACCCATCAGCCCCTGCCGGAGCTTCCCACATCGCCGGCGAACCTCGTCGCCCGAGCCCTCTGTAACCTCCTGCCGCTGCATCCCATCGCAGTTCCTGGCCTCCCCGCACCTCCCTGTGGTCGGGGATGAGAGCACCGCGCCGGGCCGCGCCCGCCGGTGGCTTCGCCCTGGCCGGAGATGGCCGGAGCTGGCCGGTCCCCTCGCTGGTCCTCCCCTGCTTCGGTTGGCCAGGGAGAGGAAGAAGAGGACGACTCGCCAGGCCCCACCCCCTGCCCGCGGGCCCCGCCATTTAGTGGTTGGGCATTGACCGGTCTGCGCCAACATGGATAAGTGACGGGCCCTACCTGTGGGACCCGCACATGTCAGCCCCACCACTGTTCTAATGGATAAGGTGAAGGCGTATTCCCAGAATGCATTTTCCATTTTTTCTGTTTTGGCCCCTGTTTGAAAAGATTTTCATTACAAATGGGTCCCTAGCAGAAAAACGTCCGTATGTTTTTATCCGTAACTCCAAATAAGGTGAAACCAACGCTCACTTCTTTGTTTTGTCGAGCCCATTCTGTTGGTCCTGCTTTCACTATGTTTTGACACTTTGAAAATGACCATTGTGCCCTTGCCCTTATTCAGCCCCCTCCGAGAGATTACGTTTTCCGGTGATTCATTCCACGAGTTTCTCGCACTTCTCCCCGGTGCCTTCTTCATCCCCAGCTAAGCCACAATACCCACTTGGATGATAGTCATGCAGTAGCCATGGTTTTGAACTTGAATCTTTAATAAATATTTGCTTGTTGAAAAGATGGTTATCGTTGTTCCGGTGATGTTTAGATTTGCATGTTCACTTTTGTGCTATGTTGTCTTGTACTCTGTTATCATGTTCTACCTGCTAGTATCTCCTTTCATATGTTTATGATTGCTAGTGGTACATGTTGATGTTGGTGATGGTCATGCTAGTCAGTATGTCATGCTTAGTGGATATGATGTATTGTTGATATGATGGATAGTTATGTGATACCCTCATGATTATGTTGATATCATGTTCATGCATTTTATCATGGCTCATCATATTTGCATTCAAGTTAACCGTATTAAATTGAACTTGAGCAACTATTGGCTGAGTCATGGTGCCGCTGAATCGATGTTGACCAGTGCAACCACGCTTCCCGGTATGGGATGGTCCTAACTGGGTCTATTGTCATGCCTCTCGCTGGTGCCTCCAATGAGGGCAGGTTATGGGCGCGTGCTACCCTCATCAGGTAGGCGGACATAAGCCTTGTGTGCCTGTTGTTGAGTTAGTTTTTGGATCCGGGTCCCAGAGTGGGACGGGCCACGCCGGTGGTCGTTGTGTTTGGAGGTAGACACGGGGCCACCCATCACTTAGCCCAGTGGGGAGTGAGTCGGAGTGGCCGGGAGAGTGTCATGGCAGTAGATCGGTTTTGTCGGAACGCCGTTGGTCCACCCGAATGGGAGTGCGAGGACATGGGTTCCGTAGTGTGGGTACAATGCACTAACCTCTGCAGAGTGTATATTAAATCTATCGATAGTTGCGCCCACGGATAAGGGCCCAGGTCGAAAGTAAGTCACACCATGAGTCAACAGTAATAAGAATAATGTGCTTAATAACGATGAGATAAGTTGGTTGTGATCGCCGTAAGGATCACGGTTTGGGGCCAAGTGTTGGTCGGGTTATGATCGTCGAAAGGATCACGGTTTAAGACCAAGTGTTGGTCGTGGTTGTGATCTCCGTAAGGATCACGGTGGTATCGAGGATACCGAGTTGTTATATATTTTTGATGTTGTGTGAGAGTCGTGGGTAAAAACCAAGCTCCTTGTGGCCATTTTATGATTACTACGCTATTGTTGATACCAAGCTTGATTTGATCCTGAGATAATCGTGTGATGTCCGAGGTTGGTAAGTGATGCATGTGATGGTTACAAGGTAGCCCGAGCAGAATAAGTGGTGCATCTGGTGTCATCATGTTGCATGCTAGTATTGTTGGATTAATATATTCATGTTGATACCATGTTGTTATGATGATATCGTGTTAATTTCTACTTAACCTGTAATTGCCATGATGTTGTCTGTCTTGAATGCTTCTCGTTATTGTGATCTTGCAAGTACATTCAATGTACTGACCTGGCGTGACATGCCAATTTACAGGTCATGCCGGATTTGATTGCTTGCTTGTCGTGGTTTCCGTTCGTGCGAGCTAGGATAAGCGTTCCAGCCAGAGTCCCTGCGGAGTGACGTTCACCACCTTCGTCGTTGTTCCGTTGCTAGAGTTATTCCGCTGCTTCGAGTTGTTCTGTTGCTTGCATAGAGCAACTGAGGATGGCGTAGTGTCGTCGTACCAATGTTATTCATTGTAATATCGGAGACCTTGTATTCATATTCGTGTAATAATAGAAAGTTGGTTTGTTCTATGCTAAGCAGTGTCGTATTCCAGAAGACTTCTCCTCGATCTCTGGGTTGGAATACGGGGCGTTCCGATTTCTCTGAGTCGGGGTGCCACAGGTATGATAAACAAGAACACCAGTCTTGCCAGCATGATCCAGTGGATGCTCTTTCGCCGGATACTTCCCTACCAATGCCAGACTCATTATATGTGGGAATTCGACCTGTCTGGTCCTCGGATCCTACAGCGGTTCTTCGGCACGATGCATGAAGACATATGGAAGCTGTTTTTCAAGGCTCAGAAGTCGTGGCCGAAAATGACCGAAGAACGCGACCTCGACTGCGCTCATTTGGCCACTCTCGTAAGTTTTATGATAACTTTGATTTGTAAATCCAAGGAGTATATTGAACTTTCCATTATTCTCATAGGTCTGGGCAAAGAAGGCGGAGCGGATCCAATGTCCGGCTCCGCTACCTGAAGACTCAGCCATCCCTTTGTTGACAAAGATGCTGGTTCCGGCGCTGTATCAGGCGCTAGAGAAGAAGGCCAAGAAGAAGGCCAAGGAGACCAGAGGTGGCGTTCGCCGTAAAGGTGCTTCGGACGCTGTGTCCGAAGACTCCGAGACTCTCTCCTCTCATGACGAAGATGAAGAGGAAGAAGAGAGCTATTCTCCCCTCAAGGGGAGAAATAAGAAAAGGGCGGCTTCCGAGGACCTGGAGGCGGAGGCGTCCAAGAAGGGGAAACTCTCCCTTTCGGATGATTCTGAATCGGATCCGACGCCGCCCCCGAGTGGCACCCCTGGCCGGATTGTAAGTATCCGAAGACACCATACATCTGTATGATTTCATGCTTTGTAGTTCTAACATATTGAATTGGGCGCTGCAGTCCGGCTCGCGATTTCCCCCAACGATCATTGTCATCAGGGAACTCGCTAGGGCCGAATGCGATGCAGAGCGAATTGCCTCCGCTGGTTTCTCCACCCACCGCTACGGACAACACTGAAGTGTGATACGTCTCCAAAGTATCTACTTTTCCAAACACTTTTGCCCTTGTTTTGGACTCTAACTTGCATGATTTGAATGAAACTAACCCGGACTGACGCTGTTTTCAGCAGAACTACCATGATGTTGTTTTATGTGTATACAAGAGAAGTTCTCGGAATGACCTGCAAATCCACGAAGGGACTTTTCAGAATTAATAAGATTTTTTGGCGAAAGAATCAGGGCCAGGGGGCCCAAGGCCTGTCCATGAGACAGGCGGGCACCCCCCCTAGGGCGCGCCCCCCTATCTCTTTGGCCCCTCGGACCTCCTTGGACCTCAACTCCAACTCCATATATACCGTCTCGCGGAGAAAAAAATCAGGGAGAAAGTTTCATCACGTTTTACGATACGGAGCCGCCGCCAAGCCCTAATCTCTCTCGGGAGGGCTGATCTGGAGTCCGTTCGGGGCTCCGGAGAGGGGGATTCGTCGCCGTCATTGTCATCAACCATCCTCCATCACCAATTTCATGATGCTCACCGCCATGTGTGAGTAATTCCATCGTAGGCTTGCTGGACGATGATGGGTTGGATGAGATTTACCATGTAATCAAGTTAGTTTTGTTAGGGTTTGATCCCTAGTATCCACTATGTTCTGAGATTGATGTTGCTATGACTTTGCTATGCTTAATGCTTGTCACTAGGGCCCGAGCGCCATGATTTCAGATCTGAACCTATTATGTTTTCATCAATATATGTGTGTTCTTGATCCTATCTTGCAAGTCTATAGTCACCTATTATGTGTTATGATCCGACGACCCCGAAGTGACAATAATCGGGACACTTCTCGGTGATGACCGTAGTTTGAGGAGCTCATGTATTCACCATGTGTTAATACTTTGGTACGGTTCTCTATTAAAAGGAGGCCTTAATATCCCTTAGTTTCCACTAGGACCCCGCTGCCACGGGAGGGTAGGACAAAAGATGTTATGCAAGTTCTTTTCCATAAGCACGTATGACTATTTACGGAATACATGCCTACATTACATTGATGAACTGGAGCTAGTTCTATATCACCCTATGTTATAACTATTGCATGAGGAATCGCATCCGGCGTAATTATCCATCATTGATCCATTGCCTACGAGCTTTTCATATATTGTTATCCGCTTATTTACTTTTCCGTTGCTACTGTTACAACTACTACAAAAACCCAAAAACATTTACCTTTTTTGGTTCTACTGTTACCATTACTATCATACCACTTTTGCTAGTAAATACTTTGCTGCAGATACTAAGTTATCCAGGTGTGGTTGAATTGACAACTCAACTTCTAATACTCAAGAATATTCTTTGGCTCCCCTTGTGTCAAATCAATAAATTTGGGTTGAATACTCTACCCTCGAAAGCTGTTGCGATCCCCTATACTTGTGGGTTATCAAGACTAATTTCTGGCGCCGTTGCCAGGGAGCATAGCTCTATTCTCTGAGTCACTTGCGGTTTATATCTGTTGATCACTATGAAGAACTTGAAAGACGCTAAGACCAAGATTTTGCCCTCAACTACGAGGGAAGGTAAGGAACTGCCATCAAGCTCTGCACTAGATTCTTCTTCCGTTATTGATAGGCTTGCGACACCTAAACCTGCTACTGCTATGAATTCTGATATGTCGCATGTTATTGATGATGCCACTTCTGCTATGCATGATGAAACTACTTCTGTGCGTGATACTACTCTGCCATTAGGTGAATTTCTTGATGAACAACTTGCTAGAGTTAGGGGGAATGAAAATGTTGAAGAACCTATTATTGATGATAGTGATGATGAACATTCCCCCAATGATTATGTATTACCTGTTGTTCCTAAGGGTTATGTTATGAACAAAGAAGCTGCTGAAGCTATTCTTGCTTACAATGATAGAAATGATCTTAAGAAATTATTAGCTAAATGGAAGCAGCAGTCTCTTAATGCTAGAATGAAACCCAATCCAACTTTTGCTACTTCACCTATCTGTGTTACTGATAAGGATTATGAATTCTCTGTTGATCCTGATATTATTACTTTAGTTGAATCTGATCCTTTTTATGGCCTTGAATCTGAAACTGTTGTGGCACATCTTACCAAGTTGAATGATATAGCCACCCTATTTACTCATGATGAGAAGTGTTGCTATTTATATATCCTTAAGATTTTCCCGTTCTCATTAAAGGGTGATGCTAAGACTTGGTATAATTCTCTTGCTCCTGGTTGTGTGCGTAGTCCCCAGGATATGATTTATTACTTCTCTGCTAAATATTTCCCTGCTCATAAGAAACAAGCTGCCTTGTGGGAAATATATAATTTTGTGCAAACCAAAGAAGAGAGTCTCCCACAAGCTTGGGGGAGGCTTCTCCGGTTGCTTTATGCTTTATCTGATCATCATCTTAAGAAAAATGAAATACTTGATATCTTTTATAATGGACTAACCGATGCTTCCAAGGACCACTTGGATAGTTGTGCTGGTTGTGTTTTCAGGGAAAGAACAGTCGACGAAGCTGAAATATTATTGAATAATATGTTGACTAATGAAAATAATTGGACTCTTCCCGAGCCAGTTCCTGAAGTAATTCCTGAACCAATTGAGCCAATTCCTAAACCTATTCCTAAACCCACTCCGAAGAAGAGAGGTGTTTTATTCCTCAGTCCTGAAGATATGCAAGAGGCAAAGAAATCAATGAAAGAAAAAGGTATTAAAGCTGAAGATGTTAAGAATTTACCTCCTATTTAAGAAATACATGGTCTGAATATACCGCCTGAAGAACCACATTGTCTTGTTAACCCGACACAGGTAGTAAAGGTAAATTCTCTCTATAGATATGATGAAGTTGAAATACCGTCTACTAAATTTCATAGCTCTTGCTTAGATGAATTTGATGACTTTATGGCTAGACAAGAAAGTTTTAATGCTTATGTTGGTAGAGACTTAAAGAATAATGCTTTCGAGATAGGACGAGTAGGTGATAATCTGGCTAGAGTTAAAGATGAACTTCACTGCGTTAGCAAATATGCTTCTATGGTTGCTACTCAAGCTGAGCAAGTGCTCAAGGCTCAAAATGATTTGCTTGATGAATTGAATAATAAATATGACTTTGCTGTTAGAGTGGCTACTAGAACTGGTAGAATGACTCAGGAACCTTTGTATCCTGAAGGCCACCCTAAAAGAATTGAACAAGATTCTCAGAATAATAATCTAGATGTTCCTAGTTCTTCTAAGAAGAAGAAAAAGAAGAATTATAGGACTGTGCAAACTTCTAGTGAACCTAATATAGAAACCCTTGAGAATACCAATAATACTTCTATCTCTGATGCTGAAACGCAATCAGGTGATGAACATGAACCTGATGATAATGCTAATGATAATGTTCATGTTGATGCTCAACCTAGTAATAACAACGATGTCGAGATTGAACCTACTGTTGATCTTGATAACCCACAATCAAGAAACCAACGTTATGATAAGAGAGATTTTGTTGCTAGGAAGCACGGTAAAGAAAGAGAACAATGGGTTCAGAAACCCATGCCCTTTCCTCCTAAACCATCCAAGTCAAAGGATGATGAGCATTTTGAGCGCTTTGCTGAAATGATTAGACCTATTTTCTTACGTATGCGCTTAACTGATATGCTTAAAGTAAACCCTTATGCTAAATACATGAAGGATATCATCACAAATAAAAGAAAGATACCGGAAGCTGAAATTTCCACCATGCTTGCTAATTACACTTTTAAGGGTGGAATATCAAAGAAACTTGGAGATCCGGGTGTTCCAACTATACCATGCTCCATTAAAAGAAATTATGTTAGAACTGCTTTATGTGATCTTGGAGCCGGTGTTAGTGTTATGCCTCTCTCTTTATATCGTAGACTTGAATTGAATAAGTTGACACCTACTGAAATATCTTTGCAAATGGCTGATAAATCAACTGCTATACATGTCGGTATTTGTGAGGATGTGCCTGTTGTGGTTGCAAATGTCACTATCTTAACAGACTTTGTTATTCTTGATATTCACGAGGATGATAGTATGTCTATTATCCTTGGTAGACCTTTTCTTAATACTGCAGGGGCTGTTATTGATTGCAACAAAGGCAATGTCACTTTTCATGTTAACTAGCGGGGTAACCCGCGCATTTGCGTGGCTAGACTCAATCATATTGTTTTGTGTTCGGAATGTTACAAAAGTCAATGCACACTATTTTACTTTTAGTTATATTCTCCTGAAGCTATGTTACTCATGCAATTAATTATCAATAAAATATGTCGATAATATATGTCTTGTGGAAACGTGGTTGCATTTTCATATAATTCTTCCGATGATTGTATTGGGATTTTGGCAACGTCAATGATAAAAGTTGATGTTATTTGAGTTTGTGACCAACCCCCGGAAAGCATTTACTTTCGTACCGATCTCTGGCTTCCCTCCTCCACTCCTCTTCGCATGCAATTTAATTGCAAATCATATATGGACTCATATTGAATTGTCCTTACTGCTCTAGACTTTCTATCAATTCCCCGCTATTTCCATCCAAATTTATATTTTAGATGTCTAAAATTGATTTGGATGATAGGCGTATAATCTGGACCTATCGTATACTTAATGGGGCAAATTATTTATTATATGTGCATCTAGCATATGCACCCTCAGATGTTAGAGACCAAATCCTAAGCATTTGATTTCCTTCTGTTGGTTGCCATATAAAATTTGAGACATGGCTATCGGATATGACCTCACCTCATACACAATTTTCATCTTTTGCAATAAAACATTGTGCTAATGAAATTGTCAAGTGAATCTGAATTACGGATCTTACCCTCCCGAACAGCTAAAATCTTCTGGCATAGTCGACTAAATAGAGGCAAATACATAAAAAATGCTGAAATTCAAATAGTACGTGCATTGTGTCCGTGTTTTTGCAATTTTAGCTTATAGATAGATAAAAAAAATTATGAAACTCTACCTACATTTTTAGACAACATAAAATTCTACCTACATGTATATGTGCGTATAGAATAACTTTTTGTTTTTTTACTACAAACAGTGGTTTCGGTGTTTTAAGTTGACTCCATAAAGCCGTCTGGACCCATCTATACATAAGTTAATTAATATATATGCATGTGCTAGCTTCTTTGTGTCAAGAAAAAAAATCTGTGAGCTTCTTAGTAGTAACATGCACGGACTCTCTCTTATGGCCTTTGGGTCTCTTTAGTAATTGAATCGGCAAAGGAAGCAAGTAGCGTGTGTGACCAAGACTCTTAGCATTAGGTGCCTCTCTGTTTTTATCTCGTCATCCGACATAGGAGATTTATAAGCATGTATATTAGGAATATCTAAGTAAAGCCATGACAGTCCAATATGTTCGTAGTTATATGTTTATATATTACGTAAAAACTTCTAAATTTCAGACGTTATTTTTGGGACCTGAGGATGCAAATAATATTAGGATATGTGGATAAACGTGATGACTTTAATATCACATTTATATAAGTATAGTTTTATCACATTTTACTCTCAGGTTGATTTTTTTTCTACAAAAGTTACCCATTAATGTAAAAGTATTACAAAATTTAGCTCACTTCATGGATTTAGAACCTATACGAAATACAAATTGCAAATATCAATATTTAAATATTTATACCAGTTGCATAAAGGAATTTTAGCTTCAGGTTGATTTTCCTTATACAAAAATAGCTCGTTCTTATAAAGAGTGGAATAACATTTAACTCACGCGATGTTTTCATATGCGGAACATGCATGAATTCCAAATAGCTATTTTTTTTGTTTTCTATACCAATTCCATAAATACGTCCGTGTTAGCCTTTTGTTTCTCATTGGATTACGTGTTAGTATATTTCTGATAGGATTTGTTCGGGGCTTCTTCATGATTTTTCTGATTCATGAGCCCAACCATGTATGTCTTCTACGTGGCTGGTGATTCTAGCCTTCTCAGTATTTTTTTATTTGCATGGAGGGGTCTGCTCCCTATTAAAAAAGGAATCCGTGTATGCCACCATAATGGGTTTCAGCTTTATATTAGAAGAGTCCGCTCCCTATTAAAAAACGAATCTGTGTATGCCATCCTAATCAGTTTCAGCTTTATGTTTTGACGTGTAGCACTTGACTAATCTGGTAGGAAGCCAATCGTGTGTCCTAAGTTTGTACCTTGCCTAATATACACAGTTGCTGCCGAAATCAACCTGTTAGAACTCTTTTCTTTTACGTGTAGTACTTGCTTAATATCCACCGTTGATACATCTTAGTTTTTAAAGTGTCAAATCATCACCGTTCGTTTTCTATCGTTTTAAGTATATAATAGATGGTAATGAGCATACGGTACACTTACCGAGGAAGCAAATCCAAGTTCATAGAATAAATACTATTGAGAAAGTTCCAAATATTATTTTTGGAGGTTTTGAATTTCCTCTCCCTACTGTCAAGAAAAAGTATGATATTCTTATTGTTGAGGATTTTCATATCCCCGTTGAGGTAACTTAGTGTTATTCGAAATTTCTCCGGTTCCGTGTTATTCGGAATGAGTTTGTTAACAGGACTTGATCAACCTTGTTAGCGGGTTCATTTTGATAATCACGAGATGGATGAAACTAGAAGGCACAACCTTCTTTACCCTCTTTTTACTTTCTGTTTTTTAGAATAAATAAAGAAAAAAATAATATTATTTGTCTATTTTCTGATTTATCCGTGCAATAAAAAAATAGTCTCAAAATAAAAGTGCTCCAAATGCCCTGCAAATTTAGTATGATTTTTTCTGGATTATTTGAGGATTTTAGGCACTAAAAACACTACAGGAGGGCCAAGCACCAGGCCACGAGAGAGGAGGGCGCCCCCCCCCCCCCCCCCCGCGTAGGGTGCGCCCCCTGTCTCGTGGGCCCCTGGTGGCTCCCCTCCACTTATGCCAGCACTCACACACTCCATCTTCTACCCAAAAAAATCCCCATCGAGCTCAAGCACGAGTTCTAGCTCGTTTTGCTACGATTTTCGATCTCTTAGCTCAAAGCTCCATTCACAAAACTGCTTTAGGAGTTTGTTGCTTGGTATGTGACTCCTCCATTGGTTCAATTAGTTATTGTTCTAGTGCTTATTCATTGCAAATCCTTGCTGTCCTGGTGACCCTGTTCTTGAGCTTGCATGTTAAATTTTTGAGGTCCCAAGTAATTCTAATGCATGATATGGGCTCTAGGCACTCGTAGGAGTAGTTGCTATCAATCTTGTTTAGTTTTATGCACTTTTATTTTGAAGTTACTAAAATTTCAGAAATTTTCAAAAAATGTTGAGGAAGCTTTTGAGGGGCTCTTCTAGCCAAAGTTCCCAGGAAAAATAAGCTAAAGAGAAGGAAAAAGTCAAGTATAATCTTCCTCGCTTAGCGGAAGTACAACTGTGTGGATGGCCATGTGATAATTTCCTGAGAGAGGCTGGAATTTATGAAGACTTTTATGCTTTAATCGAGATTGAAGGCCTCACTGGTTTCATCAACGACCAAATCGATCAGTATCTCTTACTCACCAACACTTTCGTGCAAAACTTTTATTTTCATCCTAAGAAGTCACCGCCTGAAGTATCATTTTATTTATATGACGAGTTCAAAGAAATGTCTTTACGTCATTTTTGCACGGTATGTAGGATACCTTATGAGGGAGAACTAGAGGAACCCCATCGTGAAGATGTGGCTGGCTTTGTTAATATTATTGCTGTAGAAGAGCCAAAGAAGGGTTTCGAAGCAAAAGTCTCTAGCATACACTTTCCTGTTTTACGCTACTTTACCATATTTGCTAGTAGATGTTTGATTGGTCGTGGGAATAGTGGAAACTTGAGTGTTCCTGATATTATCATGCTTCAACATGCTTTGTTTGGAGACAATAGTTTTAATATGGGTGCCGTCGTTGCTAAACGGCTAACCCTTAATCGTACAAAAGGTCCCATATTTGAAGGTATCTATGCTGCACGTCTTGCTAGACATTTTCAGATACCCATTAGGCACCATGAGGAAAAGGAGACAACACTGCCTCCTCACATTTTAGACTACAAGAGAATGGTAGCGCATAGGTTTATTGTTGATAACGAAGATAGGATGCTCTTGTATAAACTTAGATTCAATAAGAAACACTTTGAGATTATTATCTTGCCTGCACCTCTGTTGTTTGATTTGCTTGCAGAAAAATTTCTGGTCACACCGGAGGCGGTAAACAATCATCGAGCTCAAGCTTCTACACCAGAACCTGAACCGAAACCTGAGTTGGACCCCTATCATGCATCATCTGTCCAGTGGGATCCGGAGATGACCAACCAGTGGTATCCTGATTACACCTCTCATTACACCGGAGAGAGTAGCGGTGGTCCTTGGTATTAAATCAACTTAGGCCAAAAGACTAAGCTTGGGGGAGTACGTATTTCTCATCGACTTTACATTCATGTTCACACACTAGTCGTCGGTGCTCATACTCTTTCATTGTATTATCCATGCTAGTTTAAGTTTCTTTTTCTAGTCTTCTTCTTGTGTGTTTGATAAACCTTGAGAAAAAACCAAAAAAATTAGTTAGTTTAATTTCCTTGCTTGTAGTAGAAATTAAAATTAAAACCCAAAAAGATTTCTTATTCTTCTTTTACTTGTTGGGAGCTTTCCCATGTAAATAGTTTTATTTTCTTTTCTTTCCTTTGGGGGTCGAGAAGACCTTATTGAAAATGTTCAGTGGCTCTCATATGCATGATTGTCTACTTAATTAGAGCCCATATTATGTGTCTTCTCTCTTGACTTGAATGCTTGCAGATTCTATCTTAGTCCAATGCACGTACACTCTTATTATTATA
This sequence comes from Triticum aestivum, assembly GCF_018294505.1. Taxonomy (NCBI): domain Eukaryota; kingdom Viridiplantae; phylum Streptophyta; class Magnoliopsida; order Poales; family Poaceae; genus Triticum; species Triticum aestivum. Next base: position 449,138,261 of record NC_057807.1, on the reverse strand, counting down.
CACGTGGTTCAGTCATGCGAGTGAAAGGCAATAATGATGATATATGATGGACTTATTGGGATGAGAAAAGCTGGTATGAACTCGACCTCTCTTGTTTTTGTAAATATGATGATTCATCGTTCCTGAGTCAGCTATTATGAAGTAAACATATTTGGAATGACATTTAGAGATTATAGTTACTTGTGCCATGCTTGATTAACTATGAGTTATAATGGTTTACCTTGCGTGCCAACATGCTATTAGAATGATTATGATGTGGTATAATGGGATGGTATCCTCCTTTAAATGAATTGAGTGACTCGACTTGGCACATGTTCACACATGTAGTTGAATCAAATCAACGCAGCCTTCACGATATTTATGTTCATGGTGGATTATATCCTACTCATGCTTGTACTTGGTGTGAATTAATTTTAATGCATGCTTACGACTGTTGTCGCGCTCTCAGTTGGTCGCTTCCCAGTCTTTTGCTAGCCTTCACCTGTACTAAGTGGGAATACTGCTTGTGCATCCAAACTCCTTAAACCCCAAAGTTGTTCTGAGTCCACTATACCTTCCTATATGCGGTATCTACCTGCCGTTCCAAGTAAATTTGTATGTGCCAAACTCCAAACCTTCAAATGAAATTTTGTTTTGTATGCTCGAGCAGCTCATGTTAAAACTAGGGCTGCCTATATATTCCATGCTAGGTGGGTTATTCTCAGAGGAGTGGACTCCGCTCCTCATTCACGAGAAAGGGCCGGTAACCGGGATGCCCAGTCCCATGATCCAAAAAGATCAAAGCAAATCAAAATAATTAAACAAAACTCCCCCAGGGCTGTTGTATGTTGGAGGCACTCGTTGTTTCGAGCAAGCCATGGATTGATGCTTGTTCGTGGTTGGGGGAGTATAAACCTTTACCATTCTGTTTGGGAACTGCCTATAATGCATTTAGTGTGGAAGATATAGCCATCTCATAGGTGTTGCGTCGACAGCAAAAGTATGCCGCTCAAAATGTTATTCAATCTCTATTTTAAAAAATCGAGCTCTGGCACCTCTACAAATCCGTGCTTCCCTCTGCGAAGGGCCTATCTATTTACTTTTATGTTGAGTCATCACCCTTCTTATTAAAAGCACCCGCTGGAGAGCACACTGTCATTTGCATTCATTATTATTGGTTTATATTGGGTATGACTTGACTGGATCTCTTTTACCATGAATTGCAATGTTTAGTCAGTCCTTGATCTTTAAAGGTGCTCTGCATTTATGTTTTGCGGTCTCAGAAAGGGCTAGCGAGATACCATTTTGTTATATCATGTTATGATTATTTTGAGAAAGTGTTGTCATCCGAGTTTTATTATTATGACTCGCTAGCTGATTATGTTATTGATATGAGTAATTGTGAGACCTATGTGTTATTGTGAGTATGGTTAGTTCATAATATTTGCTGAAACTTGAATGATGGCTTTTCATGTTTACAACAACAAGAGCAAACAGAGTTTGTAAAAGTTTTTCTTTTTCACTTTCAGTTTATCAACTGAATTTCTTGAGGACAAGCAAAGGTTTAAGCTTGGGGGAGTTGATACGTCTCCAACGTATCTACTTTTCCAAACACTTTTGCCCTTGTTTTGGACTCTAACTTGCATGATTTGAATGAAACTAACCCGGACTGACCCTGTTTTCAACAGAACTACCATGATGTTGTTTTATGTGTAGAAAAGAAAAGTTCTCGGAATGACCTGCAAATCCACGGAGGGACTTTTCAGAATTAATAAGAATTTTTGGCGAAAGAATCAGGGCCAGGGGGCCCAAGGCCTGTCCATGAGACAGGGGGCGCCCCCCCCCCCCTAGGGCACGCCCCCTATCTCGTGGGCCCCTCGGACCTCCTCCGACCTCAACTCCAACTCCATATATACCGTCTCGCGGAGAAAAAAATCAGGGAGAAAGTTTCATCGCGTTTTATGATACGGAGCCGCCGCCAAGCCCTAATCTCTTTCGGGAGGGCTAATCTGGAGTCCGTTCGGGGCTCCGGAGAGGGGGATTCATCGCCGTCGTCATCATCAACCATCCTCCATCACCAATTTCAAGATGCTCACCGCCGTGTGTGAGTAATTCCATCGTAGGCTTGCTGGATGGTGATGGGTTGGATGAGATTTACCATGTAATCAAGTTAGTTTTGTTAGGGTTTGATCCCTAGTATCCACTATGTTCTGAGATTGATGTTGTTATGACTTTGCTATGCTTAATGCTTGTCACTAGGGCCCGAGTGCCATGATTTCAGATCTGAACCTATTATGTTTTCATCAATATATGTGTGTTCTTGATCCTATCTTGCAAGTCTATAGTCACCTATTATGTGTTATGATCCGACAACCCCGAAGTGACAATAATCGGGTCACTTCTCGGTGATGACCGTAGTTTGAGGAGTTCATGTATTCACCATGTGTTAATGCTTTGGTCTGGTTCTCTATTAAAAGGAGGCCTTAATATCCCTTAGTTTCCACTAGGACCCTGCTGCCACGGGAGGGTAGGACAAAAGATGTTATGCAAGTTCTTTTCCATAAGCACGTATGACTATTTACGGAATACATTCCTACATTACATTGATGAACTGGAGCTAGTTCTATATCACCCTATGTTATAATTATTGCATGAGGAATCGCATCCGGCATAATTATCCATCACTGATCCATTGCCTACAAGCTTTTCATATATTGTTCTCCGCTTATTTACTTTTCTGTTGCTACTGTTACAACTACTACAAAAACCCAAAAACATTTACCTTTTTTGTTGCTACTGTTACCATTACTATCATACCACTTTTGCTACTAAATACTTTGCTGCAGATACTAAGTTATCTAGGTGTGGTTGAATTGACAACTCAACTGCTAATACTCAAGAATATTCTTTGGCTCCCCTTGTGTCGAATCAATAAATTTGGGTTGAATACTCTACCCTCGAAAGCTGTTGCGATCCCCTATACTTGTGGGTTATCAAAGTGTTGTCCTGAACAACCTCTCTAGGTCACGGGGAGGTGCGGGAGGCCGTTAAGGTGACCATGGAGGGTAATACCTCTGTTGCCAAAAAGAGTGGGAAATCGACCCCCATGGAGACCGGCAACGGGGGCCAAGCTCAATTCGGCCCCCAACCGAATATTATTCCGGAGACCCATATGTCTCCAAAATTGAGCGAGCAGCCTCCTTCGAAAGAAGGGGGCGCCATCTCCACCGGCGTCCTCTATCAATCCGGAGGCGTCGGACACTTTGGTGGAAGCACTTCAGAGCACTTCCATTGTGGAGGAACACTGTACCCTTATGGGTACGGTGGTTGAAAAGGTTCGGTCCGCTAAAAACGCATTGAACCAAGCCTATTCCAGCCTTTTAATAGGCTTTGAGGTATGTGACGTAACATATTTTGGCTGTTTGCAAAAGGAATGCCTGTGTGTAGATAGTAGCCCCTGAGACTCGTTCGACGTTTGCAAAGAAAGGCCGAACAGAGGATCGAATAATGCTTTGCAGGAGCTAACATATATGTCTCTTTTGATGAACAGGCTTCGATGCTAGCGGCAACCTCGCATGTTGTCGAACTGTCCGAACTAAAGCGGAAGCTGGATGAAAAGCAAGGTATGTGATACTGAAGCATATCAGAAATGATATGAGTTCTGATTTATTATCTAAATGAGCTTTATGATTATGCTCATAGTTGACGCGTCTGAGGTCGAGGCCCTCAAGAGCATGCTGGTCGAGGCCAAGAAGGAGGCGGACGAGGAGCGAGCGGCCCGCTGAAAACATGAAGCAAGGTTGGATGAAGTCCAACAAGAGCTCAAGGATGCTGTAAGCAAATGTGAATCCTTGGAGCGCAAGGTGTCGGATCAAGATTCCGAACTTGCTACGGCCCTCCAAAGGGCAAAGGAGGCCAGGGTTGAAGCCCAAGGTGCCTGTGAAGAGATCTGAGAGGCAAAGAAGATCGCGGTGGGTAAGGCCTTTAATATGCAAATAAAATTTGTAAGGAGGAAGTCCACCTTACTAACCCGCATTTGGAGTGCTCCAAGAGCGTTTGTGGATCTACCCCGGAGTATTGCTAATGCTGCAGATTTCTTCTGAGTCGAAGAGGGGAGCTCAACAAAGAAGTTGTTCTGGTTGCAATACCTTGTGCCAGAGCATCGAGTGCCCCTCAGTGATCAACTGAAGCAGCTGACCAAACTACATAGGGTGGCCGAACTGGCCATGAAGGACGTTATAATCCGTCTTTGGCCAGCCAAACCCATACCCAGCTGCTACTTTGGTCTCGTGAAGTAGCTGGTCAATGCCTGCCCACGGCTTGATGCTATAAAGCGGTCAGTCTGTATCGAAGGTGCCCGGATGGCCTTCACCCGCGTCAAGGTGCAGTGAGAGAAGATGAATGCCACCAATCTTGCAACCAAGGGACCGCCGGCAGGCAAGGAGCACTATATGCCCGAGCGGTATTTCGACGACGTCCTTGAAGGATCCTGCATTGTAGGGGGCCAGTGTTCGAAGGACATCATTTTTGAATGAATGTATATGTGCTGCCCAAACTTTGTATTTATGAAAACAAGTTGTTTATAATATTTTCATTGTTTCATCTTAAATTATTTTACCTTCCTTGTGGCCATTTATTAAGTCCGAGAGTTGGCCAGTCATCAGCTTCAGCCCCTCACATAGATAGTACGAGGGTGTTCGGAATAGCACAAAAACACACTTAACCCAGCAACCTGGTCCTTGAAGGAGGTGTTAGTGCGGGGAACCAGGCAATCAAACTATGTGGCTTTATTATTATCACTTAGCCATAGGAGTTTGACAATAAGATTGTAGGCGTAGCCCCTGGAATTGTTCGATAGTTCGTACATGGGTGTTGTATACGCCCGTCCGGTGAAGACCGGTTCACCGCCCAACATGGAAAAAATCACAAGAGATTTATAATTAGTCATTGAATAGCTGACCAGCTCTCACCGTATCGTGATAGTCAGTTTTCAGCTTTCTCTACTGAGGTGTTTATCCGAATGATCTAGAAACACAATCACAGTAGTTCTCCCTTTACTACCTTAGTCGAACAAGCGGAATGTAAGGTAGCAAACACAGGAGCTAGGCAACCCAACTATTGACCAAAGACATGATTCGGAGCTGGTGCATATAATGCTATATTCGGGACGCCGAAGTGTACTTGTAAAAACTGTTTGGACTTTATTGTATTTTGAAGAAGTGTACGCGGCTGAATAGATCCCCTAGTGTTTTAAGTCGTGCCAAGGTGTACATGACAATTGGAAAAAAGGGGGGATATAGATTGAGAAAGAAGCCAGTACCGAATAGGCTGGGCGAAAAACTTTTTCCATTATAGTCTAATTAATACATCAAAACACATTTGTACAGATAAGGCTATAAGCATCGAGGCTATTTTACATGCCTAGCACGAGGGAAAATTGTGTACATGTGCTAAAAAGGGAAGAAGAGATCTTTACAAATCCTTTAGATACTCTAACGTACACCCGCGCTTCTCTTCGCCTTGGTATGTGATCCTTTTAGAGGATCAATGGTCGGGGTTTCATAAGGGGACTGGAACAGGGGCCCTTGGCACAATTAAAAGGTGATGTGGCTTTTAAGGAACCTGAAAAAGGGAAACTAAAATAAGGAGAAAAGGGAGTAAGAAGGTCCAGGTGGGGTCGCGCCGTATTGTGGACTTTATCTTTGATATGCCTCCATATTTGCCCATGGTATCTTTAGTGCGTAATTATGGGCACGCGGTACATATGTCGCAACTCTGTTGGGGCTAAGACAGAGGCCGAATTGCTAATCGAGCTCCTAACGAGCTGGACTATCATTTTGCAGGGTAGTCCGGACTCGTTTGACAGGGTCCGGGGTCTTGACTGCCGATGTAGAGTTTGGCTTGATAAGGCCGACCTCGACTTCCACTGCGAGGGCCGCGGTGTGTTCCTTAGTGCGGAGGGAACGATCCATGTTGCCATGGACTGTTACAACACCGTGTGGTCCTGGCATCTTAAGTTTTAGATAGTCATAGTGCGGGACCGCATTGAAGCGGGTAAACGCGGTTCGTCCGAGCAGTGTGTAATAGCCACTGCGGAAACGGACAATGTCGAAGATAAGGTCTTCGCTTCGAAAGTTGTCTGGCGAACCGAAGACGACCTCCAATGTGATTGAGCCCATACATCGGGCCTCTACACCAGGTATTACTCCTTTAAAGGTAGTTTTGGTGGGCTTGATTCTTGATGAGTCAATACCCATTTTGTGGACTGTGTCCTGATAGAGCGGGTTAAGACTGCTGCCGCCGTCCCTGAAGACTCTCGTGAGGTGGAATCCATCAATAATTGGGTCGAGGACCATGTCGGTGTCAAAACCGGCAGATCTCAGGTAGGGGGTCCCGAACTGTGCGTCTAAGGATTGAAGGTAACAAGGAGGCAGGGGACACGATGTTTACCTAGGTTCGGGCCCTCTTAATGGAGGTAATACACTACTTCCTGCTTGATTGACTATGATGAATATAGGGGTTACAAGAGTTGATCTACCTCGAGATCATAATGGCTAAACCCTAGATGTCTAGCCTGTATGATTGTGTACTTGTCCCTATGGACTAAACCGTCCAATTTATATAGACACTGGAGGGGACTAGGGGTGTTCCATGTCAGTTTACAAAGGAATGAAACTATACATCCGGACGCCAAGCTTGCCATCCACGCAAAGGAGAGTCCCATCCGGACACGGGAGGAGGCCTTCTGTTCTTGTATCTTCATGGCCCATTAGTCCGGCCCATATCACATAGGCCGCCTCCCCGAGGACCCCATAGTCCAGGACTCCCTTAGTATCCCCCGAACTTTCCTTCAATGACGACATTGTATCCGGCTTCACGTCTTCGGCTTTTGCAAGGTAAGTTCCCTATTGTGCTTCATATAGTTTGTGTTTTGCATTAAATATTGCTCTCTCCAACTTCTACGCTGCCGTCTCCTCAGCTTCCACATGTTAGATGAATACAAAGGGTCTAAGTATTTTTACAAATAACCCCTTGACCATGTAGATAAGGCGCTTTATAAGAGAGAGATCGAATCTCAGATTCCCTTCCTCACCAGACGGAAATCCTTAGGGCTTGCCACAAGAAACCGGCCAAAGATGGCCAATGCTCCTTGCTCCTCCTCGCATCCCCAAGGCCCTCAAGAAGGCGACCGGGAGAGCCACTCGGTGTCCCACGCTCAATTAGCCACGCTGCAGGTGCAGGGATATCTCCCTCCATCGGATCTAGTCCCCGTTCGAGCGGGATTAACCACCTACAATGGCGAAGCCCTGGCGGAGAAATTCCCTAATCCCCATCCAGGGGAGCGGGTGTGCTTTGTTTTTTTCTTGCCGAGGGGCATGGGATTTCCAATCCACCCCTTCCTCAGAGGTCTTTTGGAGTACTACAGACTCCAACTGCACAACCTCACGCCGGTCTCCATTTTCCATATCGCGGGCTTTGTCGCTCTTTGCGAGCTGTTCCTAGGCTGCGAGGCCCTGCTACGTCTTGAGCTTGTGGTGGTTTTCCTTGAAGAGGAAAGGATGATGCAGCAATAGTAGCGTAAGTATTTCCCTCAGTTTTTGAGAACCAAGGCATCAATCCAGTAGGAGGCTCCTCAAAAGTCCCACGCACCTACACAAACAAACAAAGAGCTCGCAACCAACGTAATAAAGGGGTTGTCAATCCCTTCACGGCCACTTGCGAAAGTGAGATCTGATAGATATAGTATGATAAGATCAATATATTTTTGGTATTTCGTGATATAGATTGGAAGAGTAAAGATGCAAATAAAAGTAGATTGAAAGCTTATATGATAAAAGATAGACTCGGGGGCCATAGGTTTCACTAGTGGCTTCTCTCAAGATAGCATAAGTATTACGGTGGGTGAACAAATTACTGTCAAGCAATTGATAGAAAAGCGAATAATTATGAGATTATCTAGGCATGATCATGTATATAGGTATCATGTCCGCAACAAGTAGACCGACTCATGCCTGCATCTACTACTATTACTCCACACATCGACCGCTATTCAGCATGCATCTAGAGTATTAAGTTCATAAGAACAGAGTAACACATTAAGAAAGATGACATGATGTAGAGGGATAAACTCATGCAATATGATATAAACCCCATCTTTTTATCCTCGATGGCAACAATACAATACGTGCCTTGCTACCCCTGCTGTCACTGGGAAAGGACACCGCAAGATTGAACCCAAAGCTAAGCACTTCTCCCGTTGCAAGAAAGCTCAATCTAGTAGGCCAAACCAAACTGATAATTCAAAGAGACTTGCAAAGATAACTCAATCATACATAAAAGAATTCAGAGGAGATTCAAATATTTCTCATAGATAAACTTGATCATAAACCCACAATTCATCAGATCTCGACAAACACACCGCAAAAAGAGTATATCAAATAGATCTCCACAAGAGAGGGGGAGAACATGGTATTGAGATCCAAAAAGAGAGAAGAAGCCATCTAGTTAATAACTATGGACCCGAAGGTCTGTGGTAAACTACTCACAACTCATTGGAGGGGCTATGGTGTTGATGTAGAAGCCCTCCATGGTCGATTCCCCCTCCGGCGAAGCACCGGCGAAGGCTCCAAGATGGGATCTCGCGGATACAGAAGGTTACGGCGGTGGAAATTGTGTTTCGGTGGCTCCCTCGATGTTTTCGGGGTACGTGGGTATATATAGGAGGAAGAAGTACGTCGGTGGCTGCCCAAGGGGCCCACGAGACAGGGGGCACGCCCTATAGGGGTTGGCGCGCCCTCCACCCTCGTGGCCGCCTCGGCTGCTTCTTGGCTTGCACTCCAAGTCCTCTGGATCACGTTCGTTCCAAAAATCACGCTCCCGAAGGTTTCATTCAGTTTGGACTCCGTTTGATATTCCTTTTCTTCGAAATACTAAAATAGGCAAAAAAACAGCAATATGGGCTGGGCCTCTGGTTAGTAGGTTAGTCCCAAAAATGATATAAATGTGTAAAATAAAGCCCATAAACATCCAAAACGGGTAATATAATAGCATGGAACAATAAAAAATTATAGATACGTTGGAGACGTATCATGCCCATTTTGATTTATGGAGGAAATATTTCTGCCTCGTCCCCCGCTCCTAGAAGGGATCTATTTTCGAGGTGGCGGCGCCGAAGTATGGTGCAAAGGCGGAACAGGATACCTGCCCGGTACTCCTAAGAAGGCATCCGAAGAGTGGCCCTTAGAGTGGTTCTACATTGACGACGTTGTCCTTCCAGACCCTATCCGGCAAGGTCTTCCCGAATTCTCCTCTGCTCCTTTAAAGAAGCGTGCCAGCTGGCGTCCCCGAAGCTACGACGGAAATGATAGTGCGGAGGTTAAGCGGTTAGCGAGCAAGGTCCTAATGCTCGCCCATTCCGGACTATCCAAATTCGAGGTAATAGCGATTTCAATAACGCGATGCGTCTAGCCACTTCAATCCAGGGGGTTTCCCATGTGGCATTACAATGGTGAGGACGACGCCACACGTTGTGGGCGTAAGGGTCCGGCTAATTTTTTCGCGCTAGCCGCCACATTGGCCGACCTTTTCAAAGGGGAAAAGGAAGACTTTGATCGCATGGAGTGTGGAGAAGGTTTCTCCATGTATACCCCTACTGACTGGGTGAGTCGTCGATTATAGGCCTTAATTGATCTTTTTCCCTTAACTATAGCCGAATTTAATCCGACTGCCTTTAAAAGGAATAGAGAAAGGCCGTCGAGGGGATCTACATCCCCGCCCCACAACCGGAGGACCATAATCGGGACCTTGATCCTGGATACGAAGAAGATTCGAACATATTCGTGGATTTGGAGGATGGAGTCTTTTATTAGACAAGCTATGACGGCACGGAGGTGCCCATTATAGCCGATTACCCCAGCCTTCTTCCTTCCTCCCATGTAAGTATACAGGAGACATTTCCTCAAAAACAAGTTTTCCCATCATGACTCACCCACCGCACTGTATTGTGCTACCAAGGGGCGATGCTCGCACCAGGGTACTGCGACAAAGGTGTCCTCTAAGAAGACGACACCCACACAAGGCGCCTCTTGGAAAAGAAAGGCGAACGATGATACAGCTGGGCCCTCCTCGGTGTTGAAGAGGTATAATCCTTTAGTATGCATTGAATGGATATACCGGATAATGACATTCCCTCTGGTGTCATATTGCAGGAGGAGTGTGTGTCGGACTGCTTCCGGAGACCTAGCCGGCCATGCACAAACTGATCCAGCCCCAGCCCCAGCCACAAGGACTGGAGGGGATGCGGGGGCAATGCCGGATTGTCATCTCCCGGAGGATTCGGATAATGTATCCGTCACAAATTCCGAATTGGAGAGTGCGATGGGTCACCGGCGGCGGAGAGCAGCTATGTGCGACCCACATTTTACCGAAGCGACTTTTAATGCTCTCAGCTCAGCGGATGCTTATATCCAAGCTGCTCATGATGGAGTTGTTGGAGCCACTCACCAGCTTTCGAAGGATATGCGGGTAAGAATTTTTGGGCAGATTCAATAATCATACGCTAGTAGCCCCTGAGTCTTGAAGCAGTTGGCCCAACTGATTTAAGAGTCGTTACTTTGTTAGGTACTCACGAAGTGGAGTGAAAAGTTATCGAAGGAGCTTGAAGAATGCTGAACAAAGTTGTCTGATGTCACCGCTGAACTGGAAAATTTGAAGAAATCCAAGAAGGCACCAGATGGTAAGTACAGCAGCAGTACGGAAATAAGGCTCCGAGCACACAACGAGGTTGCTTAACTATGCTTTTGCCTCGATGGTTAGGCTCGAAAGATCAGCTGGGAGAGAGGCTAAGGGTTGCTCAAGCGGACAAACAACATGCCGAAGGGCAAGAAGTCATTGGTCAACATGTATTAACAGGGACCATTAATGAAAAGAACAAACTACAAGATGCCAATATCAACCAAGCCGAAGAACTGAAGGATTTAAGAGACCAATTATTGGATGCTATGAAGGAGAACAACAAGCTTAAAGGCGTCATATTCAGTATGCTCTTGAACCTATCTGTCACACGGTCTCCTGTTTGAAATTTTGACAAGTTTTCTTCTGTAGGTGTGCTAACCGAACGTCCCAAAGGAGAAGTGTCTGGGTTACAAGGTGACCTACTACAAGAGCTGTCCAAAGTGCACGAACAAGCTCGGAAAGCGTTGAGGAATCTGGCGAAGGTCTTATGGCCATCTGATCCCCTTCCAGGAAGTATGGATGAGCTTGCGAATTTATTCAAGGTAGCTCGTCGCCGTTTGGAGCTATGGAAGATATCAGCATTTGGGAAGGCGCCCGCGAAGCCTGGGCCATGGTGAAAACATGGTATACCAAGCTTGATCCGAATCATATGGCCCGGGTCGGACCGCGGGGACCAGATGGACAAGAAATTCCTGTTAGCTTAGTGTATGACCAAGTGAAAACAGCCGCTAAGTTTTCTCAACATGATTGTAAACTAGACAACCTACTAGAGGGTCTATAGGAAGAAGTTTTTGAGTCCAAGTAGTAGTGTACTTTATCAAAAAACTTATCTCGAGCCGAATTGTAAAACGATTGTCATGGCAGACTTTCTGCTTCGACCTCTAGAACCCAAGGTTTGGAATATTTCCAGATTTATACCATTGGTAAATACCAAGGCATGTTCGGAAACTAGGCAGTCCGATCATAATTGCTTAAATAGACAAGTTGTATTCGGGGAGTTATGTTATATTACATTTTATCGTAAGAAACATCTTCCAGAGAGAATAGTTCCGTTAAGGGTTCCTTTCCCTGGGCCATCATGCGTTTTTGCGCATGCATAAACTGTGATGTGAGAAACTACAGTACACATTATAGTTTGGGGGCGTATATTGCAACGTGGGAATTTCGTCTCTTGTCCGCCGACCGATTATTCCCTTAAGAATGCTAGCTTTCGGCTTCACCCGTCTGAGGTACACGTCGGTAATAACCCGGCTGTAACAATCATAGAGGTGCTCCCTTTATGCCCTAGTTAAACAAGCGGGAATGTAGGGAATAAGCACAAGAGCCAGGCAACCCAGCTTGGCAAAAACTTAAGTCATAAAGGTGCATATAATGGCGAATAAAGGACACACATATGAGTAGAAAACACATATATACGGTGAGATTGACGCTCCAAAATAATAATCAGAATAAGCTTCTGTGAAAAGAAGCCCCCATGTATCACGTGGTATGTACATTTAATGATGTATATCCCTCAAGTGTGTGGTTTATTCGAACACTTGTAAGAATCGTGCAAAAAACAAAAGAGAGAGAAAAAAGGGTGAGAGGGAGAGAAGAAAAGACGAAAAGAAGTGTATGCGTAGAATCTCCGGACCCGAGCGGCGTTCCATGGATTTGGTTCCAAACGATTATCCGGAGCGTTGCGAAGGCGATAGGCTCCTCTAGTGAGAACTTCATCAATGATGAAGGGACCCTCCCATTTGGGCTTGAGTTTGTCCTTTTTCTTCTCCGGTAGGCGCAGGACGAGTTCGCCGACATTATAAGTCTTTGCTCATACTTCCCTGCTTTGATATCGCCGAGCTTGTTGTTGGTAGAATGTGGAACGAGCCTTCACGACGTCGCGCTCCTCCTCTAAGCCATCCAGATCATCCTACTGATCGAGCTCTGCCTCTATCTCTTCATACATGCGCACTCGAGGTGAGTCATGAATAGTGTCGCAAGGCAATACTACCTTGGCGCCATACACCATGAAAAAGGGTGTGTATCCAGACGTACGATTGGGTGTGGTACGCAGCCCCTCGAGTACGGAATCGAGTTCCTCGACCCAGTGCTTGTCTGATTCACGCAGGGATCGCACTACTCTGGGTTTAGTGCCGCTCATGATCAAGTCGTTAGCCCGTTCGACCTGACCATTTGTCTGAGGGTGATATACGGAGGCATAATCGAGCTTGATGCCCAAATTAGCACACCAGGTTTTCACCTCATTGGCCGTAAAGTTGGAACCGTTGTCAGTAATAATACTGTGCGGGACACCATAACGGTGTACCACACCGGATATGAAGTCTATGACTCGTCCGACTTCGGTCGTTTTGACTGGTTTGTCCTCTATCCACTTAGTGAACTTGTCGACCATGACCAGTAAATATTTCTTCTTATGGCTTCCCCCTTTAAGGGGTCCGACCATGTCAAGCCCCCAGACCGCAAAAGGCCATGTAATGCGGATTGTTCGTAAGGCAGTGGGTGGCATATGGCTTTGATTTGCGAAAAGCTGGCATCCAACACATCGTTGTACGAGGTCTTGTGCGTCTACTCGGGCCGTGGTCCAAAAGAAACCCATACGGAAGGCCTTACTTACAAGGGCCCGAGCTGCAGCGTGATGGCCGCCAAGACCAGCGTGTATTTCGGCGAAGAGCTGTCATCCTTCTTCTTCGAAGATACACCTTTGGAGTACTCCGGTGGTACTTTTCTTATACAGTTCCCCCTCATGGACTTTGTAGGCCTTCAAGCACCGAACAATGCAGCGGGCATGTGTCTGGTCATTAGGGAGCTCGTTCCTAGTAAGGTAGGCGAGGAAAGGTTCGGTCCATGGGGCGATTATAGCCATGATTTCATGAGCTGATGATGTTACTTCGGTGCCCGAACCCCCGACGACATAGGGAATGTGTTTTAGAATCTGAGGGTATGGTCGGTTCTGGGATGATATTGCCGCTATCATTCTGCCACACAATGGATGGCTTGAAGAGCCTCTCCACAAAGGTGTTAGGCAGTACGGGGTCGCGCTTGGCGCCCATGTGGGCAGTATGTCCGTGGCTTGATTACTCTCCCGAGCCTCATGAGGAAACTCGAGCCCTTTGAATCGAGCTGATATTTTGAGTACGACATTGCGGTCCCCACGAACTTCGAACCAAGCTGATATCTTCAAATCTTTTGCGTCGAAGTCTCCATTTATATGAGATATTGCAAGGTTTGAGTCCCCACGAACTTCGAGGCCTTGTATGCCCATGGAGACGGCCATCCGCAGACCGTGCAGTAGGTCCTCGTATTCGGCGGCATTGTTAGAGTCTGTATATAGTATTTGGAGCACATAACGGATTGTGTCTCCTGTGGACGATGTCAAGACGATACCAGCCCCTAATCCGGCTAACATCTTTGAGTCATCGAAGTGCATCACCGAGTTGGAATATGTGCCGTATTCATTAGGGATTTTAGCCTCTGTCCATTCGGCGATGAAGTCATCCAACACCTGAGATTTGATAGCACGGCATGGCTTGTAATTTATTTCAAATGGTAAGAGCTCAATGGCCCATTTGGCAATCCGGCCGATGGCATCCTGATTATTTACAATATCGTTAAGTGGTACTTCAGAAGCCACCGTGATGGAGCACTCTTGAAAGTAGTGTCGCAGCTTGCGGGGTTCCATAAAAATTGCATATGCTATCTTTTGATAGTGTGGGTATCGGGATTTGCATGGTGGAAGGACCATCGATACATAATATACTAGTTTTTGGAGTGGGAATTTATGTCCCTCTTCCGCTTGTTCGACGACGAGCACCGCACTCACCACCTGGTGGGTTGCAGATATGTAGAGCAACATCGGTTCGCCGATGCTTGGTGCAGCCAAGATTGGGTTGCTCGCTAGCAAAGATTTTATTTCCTCCAGTCCGGCAGTGGCAGCGTCCGTCCACACGAAGTGATTGGTGCATTCAAGGAGTCGGTACAATGGCAATGCCTTTTCTCCTAATCTGGAGATAAAACGGCTTAAAGCTGCCACGCACCCGGCTAGTTTTTGGACTTTCTTTAGGTCTATTGGTATTGCCAACTGTGTTAGGGCTTGGATTTTGGCTGGGTTTGCTTCAATTCCTCTATTAGAGACAATAAACCCGAGCAGTTTTCCGGCGGGGACGCCGAAAACGCACTTTTACGGATTGAGCCGTATATCATATGATCGGGGGTTGTCGGATGTGAGGCGTAAATCGTCCACTAGTGATTCAACATGATTGGTTTTGATGACTACATCATCTACATATGCCTCCACAGTTTTGCCGATTTGCTTTTCCAAGCATGATTGAATCATGCGTTGATAGGTTGCGCCGGCTGATACATCTCCAACGTATCTATAATTTTTGATTGCTCCATGCTAATTTATCTACTGTTTTAGGCAATATTGGGCTTTATTATCCACATTTATATTATTTTTGGGACTAACCTATTAACCGGAGGCCCAGCCCAGATTTGTTGTTTTATGCCTATTTCAGTGTTTCGAGGAAAAGGAATATCAGACGGAGTCAAAACGGAACGAAATCAATTGGAGAAATTATTTTTGGAAGGAAACCTACCAGATAGACTTGGACCCTACGTCAGGAGATGAGGGAGGTGCTCACGAGGGTGGGGGGCACGCCCACCCCCCTAGGGCGCGCCCCCTGCCTCGTGGAGCCCCCGAAGCTCCACCGACGTACCCCTTGCACCCATATATACCTACGTATCGTAAAACTTCCAAAACAGAAGATAGATCGGGAGTTCCGCCGCTGCAAGCCTCTATAGCCACCAAAAACCTCTCGGGAGCCCATTCCGGCACCCTGCCGGAGGGGGGTTCCTTCATCGGTGGCCATCTTCATCATCCCGGCGCTATCCATGACGAGGAGGGAGTAGTTCACCCTCGGGGCTGAGGGTATGTACCAGTAGCTATGTGTTTGATCTCTCTCTCTCTCTCGTGTTCTCTCTCGTGTTCCCTCTATGGCACGATCTTGATGTATCCCGAGCTTTGCTATTGTAGTTGGATCTTATGATGTTTCTCCCCCTCTAATCTCTTGTGATGAATTGAGTTTCCCCTTTGAAGTTATCTTATCGGATTGAGTCTTTTATGAGAACACTTGATGTATGTCTTGGTGATCAACTTGAGGGTTTCGTGACATTGGGAACCTATGCATAGGGGTTGGCACACATTCTTGACTCTCCGGTAGTATCTTTGGGGCACTCTTTGAAGTACTTTTATGTTGGTTGGATGAATCTGAGATTGTGTGACGCATATCGTATAATCATGCACACGGATACTTGAGGTGACAATGGAGTATCTAGCTGACATTAGGGTTTTGATTGATTTGTGTCTTAAGGTGTTATTCTAGTATGAACTCTTTTATAGATTGATCCGAAAGAATAACTTTGAGGTGGTTTAGTACCCTACCATAATCTCTACGTTTGTTCTCTGCTATTAGTGGCTTTGGAGTGACTCTTTGTTGCATGTTGAGGGCTTGTTATATGATCTATCAATGTTATTGTTGTTGAGAGAACTTGCACTAGTGAAAGTATGAACCCTAGGCCTTGTTTCCTGTCATTGCAATACCATTTACGCTCACTTTTACCACTTGTTACCTTGCTGTTTTTACAATTTTAGATTACAAATACCTTTATCTACCATCCATATTGCACTTATATCACCATCTCTTCGCCGAACTAGTGCACCTATACAATTTACCATTGTATTGGGTGTGTTGGGGACACAAGAGACTCTTTGTTATTTGGTTGCAGGGTTGTTTGAGAGAGACCATCTTCATCCTACGCCTCCTACGGATTGATAAACCTTAGGTCATCCACTTGAGGGAAATTTGCTACTATCCTACAAACCTGTGCACTTGCAGGCCCAACAAGGTCTACAAGAAGAAGGTCGTGTAGTAGACATCTTCGGCGTTCTTGAGCCTAAAAGTCATAGTGTTGAAGCAGAAGGGCCCGTCGGGGTGATGAATGCCGTTGCAGCCTAGTCAGATTCCATTATCTTAATTTGATGGTATCCGGAATATGCGTCGAGGAAATACAGTGAATCATGTCCCGCGGTTGCATCGATAATCTGGTCGATGCGAGGTAATGGGAAGGGGTCCTTAGGGAAAGCCTTATTGAGGTCTTTGAAATCGACACACAGGCGCCAGGATTTATCCTTCTTCGGCACCATGACCAAATTTGCTTGCCAGTCCGGATGTTTGATCTCTCTGATAAACCCGGCTTCGAGTAGCTTGGCTAGTTCCTCCCCCCATAGCTTGTCGTTTGGGTTCGGAAAATTGTTACAGTGTTTGCTTGACTGGTTTGTATCCTTTCAGTATGTTGAGACTATGCTCAGCCAGTCTTCGTGGGATACCTGGCATATCCGATGGGTGCCAGGCAAAAATGTCCCAGTTCTCACGCAAGAATGCACGTAATGTGGCGTCCATTGTTGGATCCAGCTGTGCCCCAATGGAAGCTGTCTTGTTGGGATCCGTCGTGTGGACTTTAAATTTGACTATTTTGTCTGTCGGCTTGAAGGAGGTAGACTTGGGTCTCTTATCGAGGATTACATCGTCCTTGTCTACTATGGAACGTAGAGTGGTCAATTCTTCGGCCGCGAGGGCCTCGGATAATGCCCCAAGGGCCAGAGAGGTGGTTTTATTTTCGGCGCATAGTGCTATGTCTGGATCATTGGCAATAGTGATAATTCCATTGGGCCCGGGTATTTTGAGCTTCATATACCCATAATGGGGTATGGCTTGGAAGCGCGTGAATGCGTCTCGCCCCAGCAAAGCGTGATACCCGCTGTTGAATGGTGTCACATGGAAGAGTAACTCTTCAGACCTGTAGTTCTCCGGCGTGCCGAATACCACATTGAGTTCGATTTTTCCCGAGAATCTGGCTTCTCAACTTGGGATAATACCGCAAAAGGTGTTGTTACTTTGCTCAATGCGACTCCTGTCCATTTGCATTTTATTGAACGTGTCCTCATAAATGAGGTTCAGTCCGCTACCGCCGTCCATGAGCACTTTAGTGAGAAGAAAGCCATCTACGATTGGGTTTAGGACCAGAGCGACTGGTGCCTGGACAAGGCGGGCTCTTGGTTCATCATCGGCATTGAAAGTGATCGCCATGTCGTTCCAAGGATTTACTACTGCCACGTGGCAGACTTCGGTGAGGTCGCGGAGCGCTCTCTTACGTCGATTATTCGAAGAAAAGGTCTCGAAGACCGTGAATACTTCGGGATTATTGTCCTTC
The DNA here is from genome assembly GCF_018294505.1 of Triticum aestivum. Taxonomy (NCBI): domain Eukaryota; kingdom Viridiplantae; phylum Streptophyta; class Magnoliopsida; order Poales; family Poaceae; genus Triticum; species Triticum aestivum. The sequence goes on along the minus strand of NC_057807.1, from coordinate 449,120,279 downwards.
AAAGAATAGTTCTCTAGAGTGTCGTTGGTGAGGAGACCCTCGCCGCTTTTGGCCACCTACCGGAGTATCCAACATGCCCGAAGGCTATGCAATGGTTCGCTGTCTGGCTCATGTGAATTCTGCAGGGTTTGTCGAGCCATTCCTTGAGGACAGTTTTATGTACAGTAATGGGTTTAATTTTCTTGTCCAAGGGATGATGATTGGGCACTCCGCGGGGGTGCATCCTCTTTGCCCATCCGGGGGATGGCTTAAAGGCATGCGGTTCCCAGCGGGTTGTACTATGTGTGCCAGATTAGCAAAGTGCAGTATGCGACGGCGGTTGAGGGTGTTAAGGATTCCCTCATCCATATATTTGTTACCAAATATGAGATCGTGTCATCGTCACAACAATCTTTAATCTTGTTTTTGACAAGGAGGAATCTAGCCCAGAAGTGGTGGATTGTTTCCTGAGGCTGGTGCCACGCGTACATTAAGTCGCATATATCCGGAGGACCGGAGTTGCTTGGAGAATATTGCTTGTGGTGGGTGGGCGGGATTAAATCCGTGCCCTAACCTATGGTGAAGTCCGGAGTTTAAAGAGTTCCCGGGGCTATCAGCCCGGGTCCGGAGTGTCCGGTAAATTTTCATGTTTAAAGCTCGATCCTGTGTTCCGCGGGCGGGACATGTCCTCCTGAAGAGGTGTGTCCGGCTCTACGAGTTCGGAAATCCGAACATATTTCGTCCTCGGCGTAGGAGAGGAATTGTCATCTGCTTTTTCCTACACGACCGCTACCTAATGGGTGATCGGTGGAAATTTGATTTCTCTTTGATCGGGTTTAAGCCCAATCTAATCATAGTCAGTTGCGACCCCTAGGGCGGTGATGCGATCTACAGTGCATTCAAGGATGCTACGTCTGCCGGATCCATCTTGTAGGAGTGCTCAGCATTGATGCGGAGATGATTTTCAGTGGTGACATGAGCTGTTTTTGGCTTAACGGCCGGACGGGTACTCATGACGAAGTTGCCAAATAGAAGGGTTTACCCTGAAAGTAGGGCTCCACCAAAGGTGATTCTGTCCCTGATGACAAGGCGGGCCATTGATCCTTCTAGCGACGGCACAGTGGAACTCTCAATGAAAGCACCAATGTCGGTGTCAAACCGGCAGATCTCGGGTAGGGGGTCCCGAACTGTGCTTCTAAGGATCGAAGGTAATAAGGAGATAGGGGACACGATGTTTAACCAGGTTCGGGCCCTCTTAATGGAGGTAATACCCTACTTCCTGCTTGATTGACTATGATGAATATAGGGGTTACAAGAGTTGATCTACCTCAAGATCGTAATGGCTAAACCCTAGATGTCTAGCATGTATGATTGTGTTCTTGTCCCTATGGACTAAACCCTCTGGTTTACATAGACACCGGAGGGGACTAGGGGTGTTCCAAGTCGGTTTACAAAGGAAGGAAACTATACATCCGGACGCCAAGCTTTCCATCCATGCAAAGCAGAGTCCCATCCGGACACGGGAGGAGGCCTTCTGTTCTTGTATCTTTGTGGCCCATTAGTCCAGCCCATATCACATAGGCCGGCTCCCCGAGGACCCCATAGTCTAGGACTCCCTCAGACCAATGTGGCTGAACCTCCATGGCAGATACTGGTCAGATGGTCTCTGCGATCAAAAGTGATCGGGCATGCTGACGATAGGTTGAATTTTGGGGCGACTGGCTCTATCGCATAGACGTCCCTTAATGCACGCTTGTGCTCCCTTTTGGGGATGTGAGTAACGTATATCTTGTTCACCGTTTTGACCTCAGGGGTTTTTTTTTGTCCCCTTATGTTCGGTGGGCGAGGCTCCTCGTCATCATCCTGGCTGGGCAACCCTTTCCCCGTGTGCTCGGTGTTTATCTTGCCGGACTATTTAAAGACCCAACAACTTTGGTTGGTATTGTTAGCAGGCTTGTCAGGGGTGCAGTGGATTTGGCAAAGTCGATTGAGTATTCGGTCCAGGCTACATGAATCGTCTTTGTTTCTTTTGAGTGGCTTCTTCCGCTGACCGGATTTGGAGCCACTGAATCCGGCATTGACCGTCGTGTCTTCAGCATTGTCGGTGCTGCTTTGGTGCTTGTTATTGTTGCGTGAGGGCCTGTCGTTGCTGTTTCTGGCTTCCGAAGTGCCAGGGTCGCTGGTACTATTGCTGCTATGGGCTAGCCAGCTGTCTTCGCCTGCGCAAAAGTGGGTCATGAGTGATGTGAGGGCTGCCATGGACTTTGGCTTTTTTGACCGAGGTGTCGGGCGAGCCATTCGTCACGGATGTTGTGTTTAAAGGCTGCTAGAGCCTCAGCGTCCGGACAATCAACAATTTGGTTCTTTTTAGTTAGGAATCGGGTCCAGAATTTTCTGGCTGACTCTCCAGGCTGCTAGACTATGTGACTAAGGTCATCGGCGTCCGGAGGTGGGATATAAGTGCCTTGGAAGTTGTCTCTAAAGACATCCTCCAGGTCTTCCCAGCTTCCAATAGAGTTTTCTGGGAGACTGTTTAACCAGTGTCGAGCTGGTCCCTTAAGCTTTAGGGGGGGGGGGTATTTGATGGCGTGTAAATCGTCACCGCGGGCCATGTGAATGTGGAGAAGAAAGTCTTCGATCCATACTGCGGGATCTGTCGTGCCATCGTATGATTCAATGGCGTGTAAAAGCTTCCAAATCATCTTGTTCGGATGTTTGCTCGATAGGGGCTTCTTGGTCTTCGGCGCTCTCCGGAGTATTATTGTCTCTGGTGCCGGTATTGCTATCTTTTTCGCAACACGGTTTTGAGCGGCACCGCTGACATCGAAGTTTGGTGGCGCCTCGAAACTCTTGTCCTCATCTGGGTCCTTCCAACCATTGCCATCATCCTCTTTGGGTGTGTCCACCATGTACATGTCATATGTGGAAGTGGCCGTCCAGCGTCCGGTGAACGGAGGGTTCTGGCTTTGCTCGTCTCCGACATCGTCGTCCATACCGTCGATGTGTTCGGAAGCATAGTCGAGCATGTAGGTTAAGTCCTCGACAGTGGCTATGAAGTGGGTGGTGGGTGGGACATAAAATTACCCACTCTCAGCCCCTAGTATAGGCTGGGCGTAGTTCGGCAGTGATCCTTCTATAATGGCAAGAGATCGCATTAAGTCCAGGGCCTTGTTTAAGAGCAAGGTCTGGACGGGGAAGCGAGGGTCCGGTGAGTTGGGCGGGGTAGAAGTTCCCTGGCCGAACTCACATAGCGGACCTCGAGTGTTCAGAGCTAGAGTCCAGAGGGGAGTTCGGCCTCGTAAGAATAGAGGGAGTCTGGGGTAACCCTAGGCCTGCCGATGATGCAATCCCCTCTAGTTCTCTGGTGTCAGGATCTCTTGCTATAAAGAGTCCGACAGGCTCTAAGCTCCTGTCTTCGGACCTGGTGATGCGCTCCGGATCTAAGGCCAGAGCAGTGGTTGGGTTCGCGAACCCTTGGAAGATCAAGTCTCCTCGGATGTCAGTGACATAGTTCAGATTTCCAAAACTTATCTGATGACCAGGGGTGTAGCTGTCGATCTGCTCCAGGTGACCAATAGAATTAGCCCGTAGTGCGAAGCCGCCGAATACGAAGATTTGGCCGGGGAGAAAAGTCTCCCTCAAGGAGGTATTGTTGTGGATGGTCAATGGAGCCATCGAGCCTTCTAGCGACGGCACAGTGGAACGGATGCCGAGGACGACACGCCCGTGGATGCTAGAATCGAGAATGCAGCTATCCTATCCGCAGAGCCAGGAAAGCTTAACATCTGCATCCTCAAGCAAGAGCTGCAGCACATGGTGACCGGGGACTGGGATTGGCAAGTGACTCATGTAGGTGACAACGATTTCTTGGTGGTTTTCCAGTCTGCTGATCTGCTGCATATGGCTAAGTCTAGTGGGAAACTGTTCTTGTCCATCAATGATATCACTGCTACAGTGCGGGACATGCTACACGAGGAGGTGCAGCCGATGCCCGAGACTTGGGTGAGGCTTCACGGCATTCATAAGAAGCATAGGCGCAAGGAACGCATCAAAGAAGGGTTCCGGATGCTTGGTCGACCAATTGTGGTCGACGAGCTATCCCTCATTAGGTTGGGGCCGGTGAGGATGAAGATTGCGCGCAAGGCATCGGAGAAGCTTAACGGGTTTGTGGAAGTGTGTTTCAATCATGTGGGGTACCAGATCAAGGTCGAGCATGAGGTGCTACCCAAGTGCGGTGGTGAGCGCGCGATGCACGGAGCTGGGCCCTCCAACCCTCCACCCAAGGATTCTGACTTGGCGGGGGGAGCACGGCCACCAGGCAGCTCTAGGCCTGCTGTTGCTGGGCCTGACAAAGATCAACAGGGCGATGGAGGGGCTCCGAGCGCGGCAGCTGATCTGGACGACAAGCTGCAAGACATGGGAGAGGATCAAGAGGATAGCCTACAAGATACTTCCATCGACACAAAGACTTGGGACAAATTGGGTGCCCGGTCGGCGGATGCTGGGGCCATTGGGGCGGTGACCCAGGATATGGCGGTGAGTGTGTCGCCGCTGGCCCGCTCACTCGCACTGTCCTTTGACGAGTACGGGTCCAACATCACAACCTAGATCCTGAAGATGGCCGGAAACCAAGAGGGGGTTGGGGCCCCCACCGCTACTCACCTGTCGTTCTCTCCTCCCGTGGCGATGGGGTCGGACGCAGGGTGCGTGGTGGATGAGGGCTGCGACATGACACCCGCGCCCAGGCGAGGCTCCAACAACTCCGTTCGTCAGGCCAAGAAGATGGCTGGCAAGAAGCTGGCCAGCAAGCCATCTATGACCAATTCGGCAGCGACGGCGACGCTCGGGGGTGAACTGGGGGCGGCTCTGGGGGTGCTCGGAGCCGGTAGCAAGGCCAGGCGCTACAAGGTGACTCCGGTGGTGCAGCGGGCTCCTAGCGTGAGGGCCAAGGCCAAGATGGGGGAGCTGTCCTCCATGGAGAGCGCCAAGCTTCGCCTCGCTAACAAGAATCTGAATCCTCAGGTAATCCATTACCCTCGTATCGTATTTTGAACGCCTTCTCGGATGCATATCTTGCTAGTATTTTAGAAGATAGCAGTGTGGCGATCTATGCTCCTAATGATGATATTATCTCGCTTGTGCACACGCGGGAAGAAGCGCAGGCCGCGCTTGCTGCTGCTGCCCGCTGTGTTGATAAGAACCAATTGGCCATCATACCAGTAGAGGCTGGTGGCGATGCTGGGCCCGATGAGGAGACATAAGCTAGGAATGCTTCTGCTCTTCCTTCTTCCAGCTGGCTTCTGGCTCGAAAGAGAGTGGCGAAAGCAGTTACCTCTAGGGAAGTTCGCATGTATAATAGGATTATTTAGATGCGTTACATGTTTTGGAACATCCGTGGTTGTGGCCACGGAGCGCGTCGTACTCAGCTCAAGGAGTACATGGCCAAATAGCGGATTGACGTTGTAGCACTCCGGGAAACGATTGAATTAGAGTTCTCTTTCCGTGATCTTCTTGCTTACGACCCTATGCAGTGTTTCGATTGGCATTGGGTACCCTCTGTGGGTCACTCGGGTGGTATTTTGATGGGTTGTAATCATGATGTTTGTGTTGTAACGTGATGGGATGTTGGTGTATTTTCGCTTGCGGCTACTATTAAACATTGTGCCTCGAGTCTGTCGTGGGTTCGTGTGCGTCTACGGGCCTACTTATTGATACGTCTCCAACGTATCTACTTTTCCAAACACTTTTCCCTTGTTTTGGACTCTAACTTGCATGATTTGAATGAAACTAACCCGGACTGACGTTGTTTTCAGCAGAACTGCCATGATGTTGTTTTATGTGTAGAAAAGAAAAGTTCTCAGAATGTCCTAAAAATCCACGGAGGCACTTTTTGGAATTAATAAGAATTTTTGGGCGAAAGAAATACACCAGGGGGCCCAGGGCCTGTCTAGGAGACAAGGGGGGGCGCCCCCTGTAGGGCGCGCCCCCTATCTCATGGGCCCCCTGGACCTCCACCGACCTCAACTCCAACTCTATATATTCCGTCTCGCGGATAAAAAAACCAGAGAGAAAGTTTCATCGCGTTTTACGACACGGAGCCGTCGCCAAGCCCTAATCTCTCTCGGGAGGGCTGATCTGGAGTCCGTTCGGGGCTCCAGAGAGGGGGATTCGTCGCCGTCGTCATCATCAACCATCCTCCATCACCAATTTCATGATGCTCACCGCCGTGCGTGAGTAATTCCATCATAGGCTTGCTGGACGGTGATGGGTTGGATGAGATTTACCATGTAATCAAATTAGTTTTGTTAGGGTTTGATCCCTAGTATCCACTATGTTCTGAGATTGATGTTGCTATGACTTTGCTATGCTTAATGCTTGTCACTAGGGCCCGAGTGCCATGATTTCAGATCTGAACCTATTATGTTTTCATGAGTATATGTGTGTTCTTGATCCTATCTTGCAAGTCTATAGTCACCTATTATGTGTTATGATCCGACAATCCCCGAAGTGACAATAATCGGGATACTTCTCGGTGATGACCGTAGTTTGAGGAGTTCATGTATTCACTATGTGTTAATGCTTTGGTCCGGTTCTCTATTAAAAGGAGGCCTTAATATCCCTTAGTTTCCGCTAGGACCCCGCTACCACGAGAGGGTAGGACAAAAGATGCCATGCAAGTTCTTTTCTATAAGCACGTATGACTATTTATGGAATACATGCCTACATTACATTGATGAATTGGAGCTAGTTATGTATCACCCTATGTTATAGCTATTACATGAGGAATCACATCCGGCATAATTATCCATCACTGATCCATTTCCTACGAGCTTTTCATATATTGTTCTCCGCTTATTTACTTTTCCGTTGCTACTGTTACAACTACTACAAAAACCCAAAAACATTTATCTTTACTTTTTCCACTGTTATCATTATTATCATACTACTTTGCTACTAAATACCTTGCTGCAGATACTAAGTTATCCAGGTGTGGTTGAATTGAAAACTCAACTGCTAATACTCAAGAATATTCCTTGGCTCCCCTTGTGTCGAATCAATAAATTTGGGTTGTACTTCACCCTCGAAAGCTGTTGCGATCCCCTACACTTGTGGGTTATCACTTATCACTCCCGATCGGCGGCTTTCCTACTTGAACTTACCAATCTGGTAGGGGCCAAACGGGCTTGCAACATGCCGTTGATGGTAGGTGGAGACTTTAACTTGATTCGTTCGGGTGCGGACAAGAACAATGCTAACATTAACTGGACTAGGGTGTACATGTTAAATAATGCCATTGCAGCGGTGGCATTACGTGAGGCTGCTAGGACTAGGGCCAGGTTCATTTGGACTAACAAGCAGTTGCAGCCGGTGCGAAGCGTGCTTGATCGTGTTTTCTTTACTCCCGAGTGGGAGGTGCTTTTTCCCCTGTGCATGCTTGTCGCTGAAATGCGTATTGGTTCAGATCATGTTCCGTTGATTTTCTCCTCAGGGGAGGAGTACATCAGACGTAATCCTAGATTTTACGTCAAAACAGTGGGGTTTGCGCAAATGGTCGTCGACCGCTGGCTAACGATCCGCACCCAACTTGGGCTGCAACACGGACCGGTAGAGTGTTGGAATGCGGCGGCGACCAAGCTTCGGACATTTCTTCGAGGGTGGGAAGCTAACCATGGTAGCGAGTCCAAGCGGAATCGCGCTAGGATAGTCGATGAAATCGCCACGCTGGATGCGGAGGCTGATCGCCGCCCCTTCTCAGAGGCAGAATGGACGCATAGATATTCCCTAGAAAACCAAGTCATCGCAATCTTGAGAGTAGAGGAAGAATACTGGCGACGTAGGGGCGGAGTCAAGTGGGTTACTAAAGGAGACGCAAACACTAGCTACTTCCAAGCTTATGCTAACAGAAGGAAACATAAGTGTACCATTTTACGCCTACAATCAGATAGTGGGCTCCTTTTAACCCAAGAGCAAATAGTGGCCCACATTTACGAGTTTTTCATTGGCCTTTTGGGGACAGCTGAGGAAAAAACTCTTCGCCTTCGGGAAGATCTGTGGGCTCCAACGGAATGGGTGTCGCGGGAGGAGAACGAAGGGCTCGCTCTCTCGTTTCTGCCGGAAGAGATCAACAAGGCCTTGGACGACTTGAAAACGGACGTGGCGCTCGGGCCGGACGGGTGGCCGGTAGAGTTTTTCAAGAAGTTTTGGTCGTGCCTTAAGCATCTTTTTTATGAGATTGTGAACGGCTTCACTTTGGGTACAGTAGACTTGTCGCACCTTAACTACGGGGCTATTAGTTTGGTCCCTAAAGTGAAAGGGGACGATAACATCAAGCTCTTTAGACCGATCACTTTGACCAATGTCCCTTTCAAAATCTATGCAAAAGCCTATGCCTTGCGCTTGGCTCTGGTGGCACAACGCGTGATTCGCGCTAGTCAGACCGGATTCCTTAAACACCGTAACATCCTAGAAGGACCCATGGCGCTTCAAGAAATTGTCCATGAGCTAAAATGCACCAAGGCACATGGTGTGCTTCTCAAGTTAGATGTCGAGAAAGCCTACAATCGCATGAACTCGGAGTTCGTGCGAGAGATCCTCCTCAAAAACGGATTTGAGGCGGGATTCATGCACCGTATCATGCACCTCGTGTGTAGTGGGCACATGGCAGTAACCATCAATGGTGTAATGGGCAAATTCTTTCGCAACAAGCGAGGCCTCTAACAGGGTGATCCGAGCTCGCCACTTATCTTTAATTTTGTTGTGGATGCCCTGCCGGCCATGATCAACAAAGCCAGAGCTGCGGGACACATTAAAGGACTTGTCTCCCACATCATCCCCGGTGGCATTACTCACTTACAATACGCAGACGATCTGATGCTTCTTTTCGAACCATACGACCATAGTATCGCCTCGATCAAGTTACTGCTGCTCGCTTTTGAGATCTTGTTGGGGCTTAAGATCAATTTCCTAAAGAGCGAAGTGATCACCATTGGGATGGAGGATCACAGAAGCATGCAGATTGCCAATCAATCTGCTTAATTGCAAGCTAGGGAGCTTCCCGATCAAATACCTTGGCCTTCCGATCTCGCACAAGAAACTCACCATTGCTGAATGGGAGCCACTCTATGGCAAAGTGGCCAACCAAGTGAGGCCGTGGTGAGGGAGGTTTATGTCTTTGGCTGCTCGGTTAATTCTGACCAACTCAAGTCTGTCCTCTCTCCCACTATTCACAATGGGGATGTTCCTCCTCGCGGATGGCATTCACGCCAAGCTTGATACTCCGCGCTCTCGGTTCTTTTGGGAAGGATCCGGGACCAAACGTAAATACCATTTGGTGAAATGGGTGGCGGTGTGCAGACAAAAATGTCCGGTGGATTGGGAATTACGAATTCTAAGCTCATGAATGTTGCCTTGCTCACCAAGTGGTGGTGGCTCCTCGCCCAAATCGAGTCGGGACTCTGGGCTGATATCCTCTGGGCGAAATATTTCCCGAATGGAAATGTTTTCAAGGCCAAACCCAATGGCTCGGCATTTTGGAATGGGATCCAAGCGGTGAGACCGGCTTTCTCGATTGGTGCCCAGTTCTGTGTTAACAATTGCATGTCCATGCGGTTTTGGCTCGACTGTTTGTGGGGGCAAGCACCATTGTGGCAATCCCATCTGGAGCTTTACCAACTAGCCACTAACACTAACATTATGGTGGCCGATGCCCTACAAGTTCACCCTACGGCGATCACTTTCTTTATGACTCTAGAGGTAGGGGAGGCTGCCAGCTGGGCCGCGCTGGTGGCTCACCTTTGGGGGGAACCTTAGCCATGAGAATGACTCCATAGCATGGAAGCTTACCTCCTCCTAGAAATTCTCGATTAAATCTCTATATGACAAATTGACCGAGGGGAACGCGCTCGACATGGCTAGGGGGCTATGGAAGGCCGGCTTGCCCCTTAAGATTAAGATTTTTATGTGGCAAATGTTCCACAACCGCCTTCCTACCTCGCATAACGTGGCCAAAAGAAACAGGCCGATGAACGGAACATGTGCCATTTGCGGTTTAGGGGAAAACGCAAACCACATGTTCTTATGTTGTTGTCTTGCTAGATTTGCGTGGAGTGCAGTTAGGGATGCCTTGAAGCAGAATTGGAACCCGCAATCTAGCGATGACCTGTTGACCTTGCTGTTGGTACAGAGGGGTAACAATGCAAGGGTAGTTTGGCGGTGCATAGGAGCGCTACTTTGGTCGCTTTGGTCGGTTTGGAACAAAATAACTATAGAACACAAGTTCCCTGCCCACCCAGCTGATATTCTCTTCAAATGTCACCTTTTCTTACAGGGTTGGGCGTCGTTGGGGAAGACGCGCGATGAGGACCGCATGACCGAGGTTATGGAGCAGATCAAGATGTGCATGGTGAAGTCACTGATGATGTTATGTACCTAGGGTAGGGTCATGGACCTATCTAGGATACCATACCCAAGGACATCCTTAGACGAAGCTACCTTCCAGTCGACCAAGAGAGGTTCCACTCGACCAAGAGAGACTCCACTCGACCGGCTAGAAGACACTCGACGAACCTAAAGACACTCGACCATGAAGACTCACTCGACCATCAGGAGTTCAGGATCTACTCTGTATCCAAACGGTCTGTAATTAAGTAGTCTTAATGGTCATGATGACACTTTATGTAGGGCGTTACCAGTAACGCCCGGCCTTAATGTACTTTAACCCTCTGCTACGTGGGTAGGCTGGGGTCCTGGCGTCCTCTATATAAGCCACCCCCCTCCACTGGTAGAAGGGTTGGCACCCCTGTAACTCATATACATATAAACCAGTCGACTGCCTCCGGGCTCCGAGACGTAGGGCTTTTACTTCCTCAGAGAAGGGCCTGAACTCGTTAAACACTCGTGTGTACAACTACTCCATAGCTAGGATCTTGCCTCTCCATACCTACCCCCCATTCTACTGTCAGACTTAGAACCACGACAGTTGGCGCCCACCGTGGGGCAGGTGTCTTAGCGACTTTTTTGGAGAAGTTGCAATTTGTCCGATCGCCTTCATCATGGTTTCCGGCGGAGCTCTGGTCGAGGGCCGCGAGATCCATCTCGGTGTGCTCGCTTTCATTGCCGACGACTCCGCTTGGCTCCAGGAGGCACCACTCGACATCGACGCGCTCCCCGTCCGCGGGGCGACGCACTTTCGGGCGTGTGTCCGCGGCGTCTTGGTGCGGCAGCCGTCGACCCCATACCGGTCGACTCATGCGCCGTCCTCCCTCCCTGTCTCCTGCCAGCGCAAGCGCTCCGGTCGGTCGAGGCTCCAGCGATGGGTGAGACACGCAGTGGCTCGCCAATCGGCCACCACCCAAGTCGCGGCAATTGAGCCCGACGAATCTCTCTATGGCCTGTTCGACCGGTCGACTGGCTCCGTAGAGACTGCATCCGAGTGCGATAGCAGTGATCCAGTGGCGGAGGTCCTGATGGTCAACGGGCCTCGTAGTCCTCTCGGTTTCCCCCGCGACGACGGGATGGACGACGGGGGCGACCCCGCTCAAGCCCATGAAGAGTATCAGCCTGAGCCACTCACTTCTCAACAAAGGGAAGAACTTCGTCGCCAGAACATGGATGCCCTGCATACTCCCATTGCAGGAGAAACTCCTGAGGCTCGTGCCCTAGAAGAGGCGCGTTTAGCCAACCTGGCCGAACGCACTCGACTGGAGAACCTCCAGCGAGCACTCGACGAGCGTGCGCGTCAACGAGTGAGCAACTCCAACCGGCGTCAGCTCTTTCTACAACCGACTCAGGTATATCGAACCCCAATTCAGAATTTGGCAGCTCCAGCCCGTATAGCGGAGTCAATTTAGCCCTCTCAGTCGAAGGCTGGAAGAGGCTTGATGCAGATCAGAGATTTGCTCCAGGCGGCAGGAGATCAGAATTCAGCTGTGTCACAGTCGCGCAACAGGATCCACAGTCGATCCGTCGCTGCGAATACTGTTCAGTCGGCTCATAGTCCAAGGTCGCCTCCGAGGCACGTGGGACGTGAAGGCCACCGGGACCATTATGATGATCAATTTGATCGTGATGACAGGCGTCGAGTGCCCACTCCTCCCCCGAGAAGTGGGTCTAACGCCCATCGGCAGCAAGATGACAGACGCCAGCTCAGTGTTGGGCGGAGAGCTCCAGTCGACCCCAGAGAGCCAGGCTTTGACGCGGGATCCATCATCGTGCAAGGTTTGGTCGACCGGAACAGAGCTCATAGAGGTGGCCATGACAGAGATGTGCCCACAAGCAGCCGAGTCCACGTTTCAGGTCCAGAATGTTTTAGCAGAGCCGTCAGAGCCGCAGTGATTCCCCCCGACTTTAGGTTGGCGACTGGGGTGAGTAAGTTCACCGGAGAGTCTAAGCCTGAAACTTGGCTTGAAGACTACTGAGTGGCTGTTCAGATTGGTGGCGGTAATGATGAGGTGGCCATGAAGTATTTGCCACTTATGCTAGAGTGTTCGGCCAGGGCATGGTTGAATCAGTTAGCCCCTAGCAGCATTTACACCTGGGAAGATATTTCCCGAGTGTTTGTCAGGACATTCGAGGGAACTTGCAAGCGACCGGCCGGATTGACGGAGCTGCAAGTTTGTGTGCAAAAGTCGAGTGAGACACTGAGAGATTACATCCAGAGATGGATCACTTTGCATCATACTGTAGAGAATCTGTCAGACCATCAAGCGGTCTGCGCCTTCAAGGATGGTGTCAAGAACAGAGAGTTGAGCTTGAAGTTTGGTCGAACTGGAGATATGACCCTGAGTCGGATGATGGAAATAGCCACCAAGTACGCCAATGGCGAAGAAGAGGACGGACTCCGGAGTGGCAAGTACAAGCCGAGTCAGTCGGATAAAGGAAACTCCAGTCTAAAGCAAAAGCGAAAGGCCGAGCCAGCTGCTCCTAGAGAAGCTTTGGCCGTGACTCAGGGCAAATTCAAAGGGAAGCCCAAAGGATCTTGGAACCCCAAGAAGGTAAAAGATAAGGAAGGTAATGACGTGATGGATCTACCGTGTCATATCCACACGAAGAAAGACGAAGAGGGTAACTTCATCTACCCAAAGCATACCACTCGCCAGTGCCGGCTCTTAATCCAGCAGTTTCAAGGGAAACAGACGAAGGACAAAGAGAAGGAGTCAGACAAGGCTGAGGACAAGGAGGACAGTGATGGAGAGTACCCTCATGTCAACTCCACTCTGATGATTTTTGCTGATGTAGAGAGAAAAAGCCGACTGAAAGTGATCAACCGTGAGGTCAATATGGTCGCCCCGGCGACACCAAACTATCTGAGATGGTCGCAAACTCCCATTACTTTCGACCAGTCTGATCACCCTACTCACATTGCCACCCCTGGGAGGCAAGCGCTGGTGGTCGACCCAGTCGCCGAAGGCACTCGACTGACGAAGGTATTGATGGATGGCGGCAGTGGATTGAATATACTATATGCAGAGACGCTCAAGGGAATGGGCATTCCGATGTCCAGGCTCAGTTCCAGCAATATGAGTTTTCATGGAGTCATCCTGGGAAAGAAGGCTGAGTCACTCAGCCAAATAGCTCTGGATGTAGTGTTCGGCGACTCGAAGCATTTCCGCAAAGAGAAGCTGACATTTGAAGTCGTGGATTTCCGAAGCGCCTACCACGCTATTTTGGGAAGACCAGTCTATGCCCGCTTTATGGCTCGACCATGTTATGTGTACCTCAAGTTAAAGATGCCTGGCCCCAAAGGCATGATCACCATCACTGGCAGCCGGAAGAAGGCAGAAGAGTGTTTCCAGAAAGGATCAAAGATTGCGGACGACCAGATAACAGTGGTAGAGCTGGAGGAATGCAAGAAGAACGCAGATCCGAGTGATTTGCTGCGGGCCAAGAAGCCCGCCACAGAGTCAGCATTTCAGTCGTCTCGGGAGACGAAGCCAGTTCATATCCACCCGACTGACCCCAATGCAGCTCCGACCCATATTTCCACAACACTCGACTCTAAATAGGAAGAAACGCTCATCCAGTTCCTCCGTGAGAACTGGGACATCTTTGCATGGAAACCAGCTGACATGCCGGGTGTTCCCAGGGGGCTGGCTGAGCATCGCCTTAGAGTCGACTCAAAAGAGAAACCAGTTAAAGAACATCTTCGACGGTCCGCCGTTCAGAAGAAAAAAGCCATTGGCGAGGAGGTGGCTCGACTCCTTGCAGCAGAGTTCATCCGAGAGATATACCACTTCGAGTGGCTCGCCAATGTCGTCATGGTCCCCAAGAAGGACAACTCACTTCGCATGTGCATTCATTTCAAACATATCAATCGGGCCTGCCCGGAAGATCATTTTCCTCTCCCTCGCATCGACCAAATTGTCGACTCGACCGCAGGGTGCGAGAGATTGTCTTTTCTAGATGCTTATTCCGGGTATCATCAGATCCGTCTATATGGACCTGACGAAATCAAAACAACTTTCATCAGTCCATTCGGGTGCTTCTGCTATATCACCATGCCATTCGGCCTCAAGAATACCGGAGCCACGTTCATGAGAATGATTCAAAAGTGTTTACTCACTCAAATCAGTGTGGAAGCGTACATGTATGATATCGTGGTCAAGTCGCGAAAGGGTTCCGACCTATTGACTGACCTAGCCGAAACATTTGCCAACCTCAGAAGGTATGATATCAAGCTCAATCCATCGAAGTGCACATTCGGAGTATCTGGCGGAAAGTTACTCGGTTTTCTCGTTTCAGAACGAGGAATCGATGCTAACCCAGAAAAAGTTGGCACCATACTCTGAATGAAACGCCCTGTGCGTGTGCACGACGTCCAGAAGCTTACTGGATGCTTGGCCGCTTTAAGTCGATTCATCTCTCGCCTCGGTGAAAAGGCATTGCCCCTTTACCGACTGATGAAGAAGGCAGACAAGTTCGAGTGGACTCCAGAAGCTGATGCAGCGTTTGCCGAGTTAAAAACTCTGCTCTCCACCCAGCCGGTGCTTGCTGCTCCAATCAGTAAAGAGCCTCTGTTGCTTTATATTGCAGCCACAGGACAAGTCATCAGTACAGTACTTACGGTCGAGCGGGAAGAAGAAGGGAAAGCCTTCAAAGTTCAGCGCCCAGTGTATTATCTCTCTGAAGTTTTGACCCCATCGAAGCAAAGATACCCTCATTATCATAAGCTCGTATATGGGATCTACATGACCATGAAGAAGGTTGCTCATTATTTCTCTGATCATGACATTACACTCGTCAGCGACGCACCATTGTTAGAGATTCTGCATAACAGAGATGCAACTGGTCGAGTGGCTAAATGGGCGATTGAACTCCTTCCCCTTGATGTCATTAAGTCCCAGGCTATAGCAGATTTCCTTGCCGAGTGGATTGAGAAACAGCAGCCGACTCAAGTTCACTCGGAGCATTGGACCATGTTCTTTGATGGATCTAAGATGTTAAATGGTTCTGGTGCTGGGGTTGTTTTGGTTTCCCCCCGAGGAGATAAACTCAGATATGTGCTCCAAATCCACTTTGACTCCTCCAACAATGAAGTAGAATATGAAGCACTCTTGTATGGGTTGCGCATGGCCATTTCACTCGGCGTCTGTCGCCTTATGGTCTATGGCGACTCAGATTTGGTGGTCAATCAGGTGATGAAGGAGTGGGACGTTAGAAGTCCAGCCGTGACTGGATACTGCAATGCAGTGAGGAAGCTCGAAAAGAAGTTCGAAGGGTTAGAGCTCCACCACATACCCCGACTGAAAAATCAAGCAGCTGACGATCTGGCGAAGATAGGATCCAAGAGAGAAGCCATCCCCAGTGATGTGTTCTTGGAGCATATCCACACTCCATCAGTCGTAGAAGATCCTTTTACCGATGAAGCTCCGCAACCTAAGAGTGTTACGGACCCGACTGAGGTTGAAGTCCCAGCAGTGGTCGACCTGATCATGGAAGTTCTAGTGATCACTCCAGATTGGACAGTACCATATATCGCGTATATCTTGAGGAAAGAACTCCCGGAGGACGAAGAAGAGGCTCGACAGATCGTCCGCCGATCTAAAGCCTTTACCGTGATAAGAGGATAGTTGTACAGAGAAAGCGCGACTGGAGTTGGTCAGAAATGCATAACACCCGAGGAAGGTCGAATAATCCTTGATGACATCCACTCAGGGACCTATGACCATCATGCGTCCTCTCGGACCATCGTGGCCAAAGCATACCGAGCCAGATTTTATTGGCCAAGAGCGAATGAAATGGCGAAGGAGATAGTCAACAAGTGCGAGGGATGCCAATTTTACTCCAATATGTCGCACAAGCCCGCGTCAGCTTTGAAGACTATACCACTCGTCTGGCCCTTTGCAGTATGGGGTTTGGATATGGTCGGTCCTTTGAGAACAGGCAGAAGCGGTTTTACCCATGTGCTGGTAGCAGTCGACAAGTTCACTAAGTGGATCGAAGCTAAACCCATCAAGAACCTCGATGTCGGTACTTCTGTCAGCTTCATTAGAGAATTCATATTCAAATATGGGGTCCCGCACAGCATCATCACTGACAACGGGTCAAACTTCGACTTCGAAGAGTTCAGATTTTTCTGCACATCTCAAGGCACGCGAGTCGACTATGCTTCAGTCGCTCACCCACAGTCGAATGGACAAGCAGAACGAGCCAACGGTTTGATTCTCAAAGGGTTAAAACCCCGTTTGATGCGTGATCTCAAGCATGCGGCTGGTGCATGGGTCGACGAACTTCCCTCAGTGCTTTGGGGGTTAAGGACCACGCCCAACCAGTCGACTGGAAGAACTCCATTCTTCTTGGTCTACGGAGCTAAAGCAGTCTTGCCGAGTGACCTTCTCCACAATGCTCCCTGGGTCGAGCTCTACACTGAAGCTGAAGTAGAACAAGCACGGCAGGATGCAGTCGACCTATTAGAGGAAGAAAGGGAGATGGCTCTGATCAGATCGACCATTTACAAACAAGACTTGCATCGCTTCCACGCCAAAAACGTGAAGAGTCGAGCCTTCCAGGAAGGAGATTTAGTTCTCCGAGTGGATCAGCAGAAACCACACAAGCTTGCTCCTTCTTGGGAAGGTCCCTTCATCGTCACCAAGGTTCTCCAAAATGGAGCATACCGTCTTTATAATGTCGAGCATCAGATCGACGAACCCCGAGCTTGGAACGCGGAGCTTCTCCGCCCCTTTTACACCTAAGTATTCACTCGGATGAGTTGTAATAAAAGTACTTCTGTAGTTTATTTATCAAAGACAAGAGCTTTATAATCTTCCCAGTAATCGTTATTTCTTTTGTCCACTCAAAACAATCCCCCAGTGGGTGGCTTGGCTGTGAATCCGATTCGCCCAAGTCTGTAAAAAAAATCCTAACCGAGTGGTGAGCCAGTCTCCCACACGAAGGCTTAGCTGCGAAATCCGTTTCGCCTAAGATAAACAAAATCCTACTGAGTGGGAAGCCAGCTTTCCACTTGGAGGCTTAGCTGCAGTCCAAGTACTCGCCTAAGATAAACAAAATCCTGTCGAGTGGTAAGCCAGCCTTCCACTTGGAGGCTTAGCTGCAGCATTGCGCTCGCCTAAGTACAAATACAACGTGTGCTCTGCAAGGAAGATGAGGTGCAGGTCGACTGCTACCCTCTCCTTCCGATGTCACGATCGGCTTTTCAATAAAATGTTTATTGATAAGGCCGATCTTATTAAACCCAGTATAGGAAAAGTCATCCTTTCTGGTAGACAAAAGCTTGATAAACAGAGAACCAGTAGCATCAAATATATTACAGGGTTGATCTGAGGCTGCTCAACAATTTATTACAAACTCGCCAATATCTTACATATGGGCGGTTATGACACAGGGGTGTGGTGGCATGCTACTAGCTCAAGGAAAAGTGGTGGTGGATAACTTGACTTCTACTGGCAGCTCATCGAGCATCAAGGTGAGGCTCGATGAATTTATTTCGGGGTTGCGGAAGCGGATAATACAATGACCAAGACAGGATCGCACGGGACTGACTGGGGCTCCTCTAGGAGTCGGACTCGCTATCAAACTCTTCATCCATGAGATCGCCTTCATCAACATCTGGCCAAATCAACAAGCCAGGTGAGTACTTGAAAGTACTCGCAAGACAGTTCGCACAAAAGATATAATCAATGAATGCATGAATGCGTCATGAACAAAGGATGATGCTCATATAACAACGGTAATATTGCAGGACTTGATAAATAAAATAAATAACTGAAAACCGATCGGGTGTCTGGAGCGACGCCTCAAAAGGTAAATAAATAAAATGCGTGCCGTAGTCGCGCGTCTAAGCGACACCACATAAAGGGCTTAAAAGAAATGCCGCAGTCGGGTGTCTTAGCGACACCACATAAAGGGCTTAAAAGAAATGCCACAGTCGGACGTCTGGGCGACATCACATAAAGGGATTTAAAAGAAATGCCACAGTCGGACGTCTAGGCGACATCACATAAAGGGCTTTAAAAGAAATGCCACAGTCAGACGTCTAGGCGACATCACATAAAGGGCTTATAACAAAAGTAAATAACAGGTCTGCCACCGTCGGACGTCTGAGCGACATCACAGACAGGGCCTATAACAAAAGTAAATAATAGGTATGCCACCGTCGGACGTCTGAGCGACATCGCAGACAGGGCTTGTAATAAATGTAAATAACAAGATTAGTCCATCCACAAGAATAATCTTTTAACCGGATTTATCACACATAAATTCCACCGGAGTTTTGTCACTGAGGCTGATACCTGACAAGATAAGATGAATATAGTACTTGAACAAAGTACAAGATAATTGAAAGATTTGAGACTCTGCAGAGTTTGGATGATCTGACCACAGCCAACGGATTTCCGTAGTCACGAAGGACTAGTTCTGTTTACGGTATTTCAGTAGAAACACATTTAACTAGTACACACCCATTTCACCTCACGATACCAGGAATCACCCTGGACAACGTCCAAGAAAAACTTTGAGACGGGGAGGCCACAACCTCGAATAGCATGGGATCAAATTTCTATACGCGCACTCTAAGGGGTGCCCCCTCTCGGTCCCAACCGGAAACACCCATGGCCCCTGACCGGATGATGGGCTTTAATCCAGGGCCATGGAACCCTCACCCCGGCCTCTCTATTTGGTGTGTACCAGGAAAACGATTTGCAACATACTATGCCATATTCCTTTCAGAAAACATGTGACAGTATAGGAAGGAATGAATGGAAATGTGATTTGTTTCACGATGACACGGAAGTCAAATCATCTGGCATAAGACTGGCATGTCACAACACTGCCATCTTACCCATCCTCATGCCAACACATGGCTATGCAAATATGTATCCAACAACATAATGCTTTCCGAAACTTACTTTCCGATTATATGCATGAAACATAACATTCAAAGTGATGTTCCTAAACATGCCATGACCATACTAAAATGCAAACATGCAACAACACTCATCATATCAAGAGTTCAAACATGCTTGCCTGGTTCGGAGTAGTCGGAGTCTAACTGTGCGAAGTTTGCAGCTCCGTCACCTCCTCCGGTATCTATGGTATAAGAAAAATAAGTACGCAACATAAATACCGTGAGTGTACAGAAAAGTGTTCCAAATATTTTTTAAATAAATATGATCAAAAACTAGACAGAAATTTGAAGAGGACAGAAAAGGAATCACTCAAAAATTCCTTTTTGTTAAAAAGTTATAAGGGTTTTAACCCAAGGACCCATCTGTAATGAAACAGAAAACTTCTAGGGGGCTTTGCAGAAAAAATCCAGAAAAACGTTCAGAGTGGAAGCGTATTCGCCAGAGTATGCTTTCAGTAAACGAGTCAAAAAAAACAAAGGAGAGGCTGACGGGCGGGTCCCACCCGTCAAGTTTGAAATTTCAAACGAGGGAGTCGGGGCTCGTCGGCGCCCGAGAGCCGCGGTGGTCGCCGGCGGCGATCCACGGCGAGGCAGGGAGATCGGAGAGTACCTCCGTGTTTAGGGTGCCATTCCGCGTCTGTGGGAGGTGGTGGTGGTCGCCGGCGAGTACCACGTCGGCGGCGACGCTTGCTCCGGCGGACGACGATTCGGGTGGTCGTGGATCTCGTCGGAGAGAGCTGCGGGGTCAAAATTGAGGTGGGGGTTATCCTACTGGAGGTGGTACGAGGCTACGAGCGAAAGTAGGGCGGCGGGGGAGTTCTCACCTGAGAGAACGATGCCGGGGCCCGAGGCGGACGGAGGTGGCCGGAGTCGAGGAGGAAAGGCCCCTCGAGGCTCGTTCAGTGGTTGGGTGGGGTCTGGTGAGGTGGTGGAGTCGTGCGGGGCGAGAGCAAGCTCGGGGTGCTATATATAGCCGCCCCGAGGCGGTTGTCGAGAACGGGGTTCTCCGACGAGGTGATTACGGCGGCGCTGTGGTTGCACGGGAGGGTTCAGAGGTTGAGCGTCGTCGTGGGTGTTCCCTGGTTCCGTTTAGGTGCTAACCGCGTCGGGATTTGGTTGCTTAGGGGGAGCTCGACGGAACGGGGTGGTGCGGTCCCGTCGGTGGCAGGGAGCATGCTCTGTGCGTGCCGCGCCACGGCGACGATGCTGCATGCGTGCGCTGGCGAGGAAAATGGCCACGCGGAGTCACCAGGGGGTTTGGGCGGCGCCGAACAGCGTTATGCCGCCGTTCTGCTCCCTGTCGGCCGCTATGGTGATACGGCCGCCGCAAAGCACGCCGGCGCAGGCGGGCCAGGGCGCCACCGACGCCAGGAAGGCGCCAAGCGCGCGTGTGAGGCTCCGGCCAAGCAAGCTAGGCCGTGAGCAACGTGGCAAGTGCACTGTGAGCATGTGACTGAATTTCTGACGAAGATCGACACTGAAACTCTGAACTTAATTGAAGATGAACAGAAACAGTGCATGCAAGGTGTTCGACAGAATGATCTAGGCATGTAGGGATTTTTCCTTGAGCTGGTTTTTGGTGGAGGGGTCTCTCATTGCATCTAGAGGCTGCATGAATATTTGTGAAATTTTTGGAGAGGTGTAGATATGAATTTCACCAAATTTGGCAAATCTGGTCCAAACTTGCAGCGAGTGAAAATTGAAATATTTGAACAGGAGAAGAGTGGATCAAGATGGTTCTGGGTTGTGGGTACAAAGGACTATCCATGGGTGTTGAGTTGAGGTCAAAAGTCAAAAGCATTAGGGTACTTGCTTTGCAATTCACCTAGGCTCAAAAGAAAAGACAGAATTATTTTGAGAGGAGAAATATTTGGAATAGAATCCAAAAATTGATTTTATTAGTTTGGACAGAATGTTTGGGTTGTACCAAAGTGGGAGGATAGGTTTTTGGGAAAATTTCACCATAGGAGGCATGGTAAAATTTAGAAGGGATCAAAACCAAATAAAAGCCCAAAACTAAAAGGGTTTTCTTTTTAAAAGAAACTAAATCCAAGGAAAGGATTTTTGAGAGGGCAAACTTAGAAGATGGTTTTTAGGAAGGGTTTAAATGACCTTCTTTCAAACCAAGCAAGGCTCTTTCTGAAAACAAAATCACAAAAATTTTGGAGTGTCACAGCACCTACCCCCTTAGGAAAAATCTCGTCCCCGAGATTTCAGCTGATCCTTAAACAGGTGTGGGTGCTCTGTCCGAAGAAAATCCTCGCTCTCCCAAGTTGCTTCATCCTCGGTCTGATTACTCCATTGAAATCTGAAAAACTTAATGGTTTTCCGTCGGGTCCTCCTTTCAGACTCTTCTAGTATTTTTATTGGGTGCTCCCGGTAAGTGAGGTCCGGTTGCACGTCAATATACTCATGTGAAACTTGCTTCTCTGGGTTGCTCGTGTATTTTCTCAACTGCGAGATGTGAAACACGTTGTGGATACCGGATAAGTCTCCGGGTAGGTCTAGCTGGTAGGCTACCTTGCCTCGTCGGGCCACTATATGAAATGGTCCGATGAACCTTGGTGCTAGTTTCCCCTTAATCTTGAATCGTTGCAGACCCTTCATAGGAGAAACTCTCAGGTATACCAATTCTTCGGGTTCAAAACTGATTTCCCGATGCTTTCGGTCGTAATAACTCTTTTGCCGACTTTGAGCTGTTTTGAGTCGTCCTCTAATTGTCTTAACTTTCTCCTCGGCCTCCATGAGCATATCTGGGCCAAAGATATGGCTGTCTCCGGTCTCTGACCAATTTAGCGGGGTACGACATCTTCTCCCATATAAAGCTTCAAAGGGTGCCATTTGCAAGCTGGCTTGATAGCTGTTGTTGTATGCGAACTCTGCATATGGCAACCTTTCTTCCCAACTGTTCCCGTAGGTGAGGACACAGGCTCTTAGCTTGTCTTCTAGGATTTGCTTTACGCGTTCCGTCTGCCCATCAGTCTTTGGATGGTATGCGGTACTGAAGGCTAGTTGGGTTCCCAGTGCCTGTTGTAGGTGATCCCAGAATGTAGAGACGAACTGTGTGCCTCTATCGGAGATGATAGTCTTAGGGACTCCATGCAGGCACACGATACGGGCAAGATAAGTCTGGCTAGTCTCTGAGTGGTGTAAGTTGTTTTTACCGGAATAAAATGTGCCACCTTGGTTAATCTGTCGGTTATGACCCATATGGCATCGTTTCCGTGTCGTGACCGTGGCAGTCCAACGATAAAGTCCATTACAATCTTGTCCCATTTCCACTCGGGTATCTTATTTGGCTGTAACAATCCGGCTGGTTTCTGGTGCTCGGCCTTGATACGTTGACAAGAGTCACAGCATGCAATGAACGTGGCTATATCTCTCTTCATACCGTGCCACCAAAAATTTTCCTGAAGATCTTGTACATTTTTGTCCCTCCAGGATGGATTGAATACGGAGCTGTGTGACTTTCAGTCAATATCTGCTGTTTGAGGTCCTTGACATTTGGTACGCATAGCCTCTCTCCGTACCACAATATTCCTTGCTCATCTACGTTGAATTCTGAGGCTTTCCCAAACTCACTTTTCTTTTTATGCCCTCAATGCTGGGGTGTCCGTGCTGGGCTTCCTTGATCCTTTCCATCAGGGTAGGCTGTATTTCTATATTCGACACACTGCCTTCGGTAACCATTATTAGATTGAGTCGGGCAAATTCCTGCTGAAATTCTGGCCTCAACTTTGGTATACTGTCGTCGTCCGTGCTGGGATTTCGACTAAGTGCATCTGCCACAACATTTGCTTTTCCGGGATGATAGTGGATTCCAACATCATAATCCTTCACCAACTCTAACCAGCGTCGTTGCCGTAAATTTAACTCTGGCTGTGTGAAAATATACTTAAGACTCTTATGGTCTGTGTATATCTCACAACGATTCCCAAGTAGGAAGTGTCTCCATTCCTTGAGTGCATGAATGACCGCTGCTAATTCCAAGTCATGAGTGGGATAATTTTCCTCATGCTTGCGTAGTTGTCTAGAGACATACGCAACTACCTTGCCTTCTTGCATCAATACGCATCCGAGGCCTTTCCGGGATGCGTCACAATATACCTCAAAATTCTTGTGTATATCTGGCACAATTAGTACTGGTGCCGTTGTTAATTTGCTTTTTAGCTCTTGGAAGCTTTTCTCACATGCTTCTGTCCATTCAAACTTCTTGCCTTTCTTGAGCAATTGTGTCATGGGCTTTGCTATAGTAGAGAATCCTTCAATAAATCTCCGATAATAGCCTGCCATTCCCAAGAAACTCCGTACGTCCGTTACGTTAGCCGGTGGTTTCCAGCCAAGTACGGCCTTGACTTTTTCCGGGTCTACTGCAATACCTTCTTGGGTTAGCACGTGGCCCAGAAAACCCACCTGTTTTAGCGAAAATTCACATTTGCTGAATTTGGCGTACACTTGATGTTTCCTGAGTTCTCCTAGTACAATCCAGAGATGTTCGGCGTGCTCTTCTGGTGTTTTGGAATATATCAGAATATCATTGATGAATACCACAACAAACTTGTCCATATACTTCATAAATACTTTGTTCATGAGGTGAACAAAATATGCGGGGGCGTTGGTTAGCCCGAATGGCATCACTGTGAACTCATACAGCCCATATCTAGAGGTGAATGCGGTCTTGGGAATATCTTTTGTTCGTACTTTTAATTGGTGGTATCCTGATCTCAAGTCAATTTTTGAGAATACTTTGGCATGTGCGAGCTGATCGAATAAATCATTTATTCGGGGCATTGGGTATTTGTTCTTGATTGTGACCATGTTGAGAGCTCGATAATCAATACACAACCTCATTGTTCCATCCTTCTTCTTGGCAAATAAAATTGGAGAACCCCAAGGTGAGGAGCTGGCTCGTATGTATCCTTTCTCCAATAATTCTTTTATTTGCTTCTTCAACTCTACCAATTTGGATGGTGCCATTCTGTAGGGTTTCTTGTAAATAGGAGTGGTTCCGGGTGCTAGCTCAATGCTGAATTCTATCTCTCGATCTGGTGGCATGCCTGGTAGTTCTTCTAGAAATACGTCTGGGAATTCACATACAACTGGAACCTTGTTCATCTCAGAAACGTCCACCTTGTTTAATCTAGGTTGTCGAGGTATTTGTCTCTCTTTGGCTAAAACTTTTATTTTCTTCCCATGATGGTGTGTGAGAATCACGGTACGGTTGAAGCAGTCAATAAAACCTTTGTTGGTGGTTAACCAATCCATTCCAAGGATGACATCCAGTCCTTTGCTTTCCAGTATAATAAGGTTGGCGTGAAACTTCAATACTTCAAATTCAATAACCACACCTTGACAGTAACTCTGGGTCACTTGCTTAATTCCAGGGGACTTGATGATCATTGATTTTTCCAAGGGATGCATCGAAAAATTATTTTGCAAAGCAAAACTTTTCGAAACGAATGAGTGAGAAGCTCCAGAATCAAACAAAACCATGGCAGGTATTGTGTTGACGGGGTACGTACTGAGTACGATATCTGGGGCATTCTGTGCTTCCTCTCGGGTCACGTGCTTCAAGTGACCTTTCCGGTGGTTGTTGTTGGGGTTGAAATTGCTTCGCTTTGATGCTGAATTATTGCCACCATTATTGAGCTTCGGGGTTGAGCTCCTTGGCTTGGGGCACTGCTTGGCATAGTGCCCTTCTTCTCCACAAGCATAACAGGTAACGCCTGGGCGATAGGTGAACTATTTGTCTCTTGCATGGAAATTCTTGATTGGACGTGAATTATTCGTCGGGGTTTTGTGTGAATCCCCCTTCTGAAATTCCTTCTTGCTTCTGTGATTGCGAGCAAAAGTAGTCTGGTCCCTTTTTTGTTTGCAGAAATCTTCCAGGCTACGTCGCTCATTTTCCAGGGTAATGGCCTTATCCACCAGTGTTTTAAAATCTGGAAAGGTATGCACAACTAGTTGGCACTTAAGGGCGGGTGCCAGGCCTTCCAAGAATTTTTCCATCTTCTTGCTCTCGCTCATGCATTCTTCATTGGCGTAGCGAGACAGCAGAGTGAATTGGATGTTGTATTCTGACACTGTCATGGCCCTTTGCTTGAGTTCATCAAATTCTTTCTTCTTGATTTTCATGACGCTCTTAGGAATGTGTGCCCCCCAAAAACCTTCTTTGAAATTTTCTCAGGTGATTTCATTTTCGTTGGGTTGCATGTGCAGGAAGTTTTCCCACCACGATGCAGCTGCTCCTATGAGATAGTGTGGTTCATACAATACTTTTTCATGGTCTGAACACTGTGCGATGATTAATTTTCTCTCCATGTCTCGAAGCCAGTCATCGGCCTCAAGAGGCTTGTCAGTATGAGAAAATGTTGGAGGACGCGTCTTTTGTAACTCAGATAATTTGGATTGCGGTTGATACTGACCACGGTTACTTCCCATATTGATGAATTGGTTCATCATTTCCTGGTGTTGCTGCTGACTCTGTTCATACAAACGACAAACTTGTGTAAAAGCTGTTTCACTGTCCTGTTGACTTGTCTGACCCTGAGTGAAATTTTGGTTCTGCGGTGTGCCATAATTTTCTTCTGGCTGAGTTGGCATGGAGCGCGTCCAAGGACGAGACATCTTTCACTCTGGGGATATATTTTGTGAACTCGTAAGATAGGAAAGAGAGTCGCAAAAGTCAATAAAATCACACACAAAGAACATTTTTAAACTCTAGGATATTTTTGGAAACACACGATTTCGCGCGGAGAAGGACTAGTGCATATCTTACACGCGGGCATAATTATACATTACATCACTCAGGATACGCGTACATAATCCTGACATGTTATTTAAACTAGTGCACTCCTCCAGATCCTACATGATGCGCAAATAGGCTACTTCTCACAACCTAAGTACATATAAACATATTACACAAGTCGATACATCGCATGGCGTCTATGCGTACTTAGTCGGAGATGGTGAGGATCTCCCTTGGCCTGCCGAGGGTGAGACGCAGAGACGCTGGAGAATCAACCTCCTCCTCGCTAATAGGTTCCAGATGAGAAACACTGTGCTGAGCTGATGGAGCAGGTGCCGTAGGCGGAATAACACGAATACGAGTGGGTGGAATAGGTGGGGTAGCACGTATGGGAGTGGGTGCAACAAGTGGTGTAGAGCGGACGGGAGTGGGTGCAATAGCCTGGTTAAATTCCTCTGTGGTAGGCAGACGACGAGCAGAGGCGAGTATGGTAGGTGTGTGAGAGGCTGCGGATGACACAAAAGTCAGTGGTGGAGCGGTGTGCAGGAGTTCCCTCCTATTAGCAGCACAGCCATGAACTGAGTCCATGCGTGCAGCTACGAGGTCATCCACCATGCAGTCAAATGCTGCCTCCAAGGCTCGGAGGTACTCGACAAGCATCTCAAAGGCTTCATCTCGCTCTCCTCTGGGGCAAGAGAAAGAGTAGTGACAGGTGTAAGGCACATGGCATGGAAGGTAGCGGTAGCGACGGGTCTTCATTGCAGGAAGAACATCCCGATGACGGGCTATCGTCTCGCGGGCAGCCATCTGCATAGCATGCCTTTCTGTAGGCATGGCTCTCCCTACGAATCGGAGGTGGCGTATTTCAGCATGGCCTCCCCTGAACTGCACCGCGGCCTGGTGCATAGTCAGACTGTCATTGATCTTGTGTGGATAAAGTGTGAAGACTGGGTCCACGGATGGCCCCATCGCGACCTAAACAATGGAGGAGAGGAGTTTGACGAACCCCTCAGGCACGTTGGCGAACATTTGAGGCTCGCAGTCGTTGCCGGCCATCTACAAAAGTGGGCAAAAATTCTGAGTGATCAGATCATAAATTTTATGCTGACTGTTAGAAAAATGACTACATTTGTAAAAACATGAATAACTCTATCATGCTAATAATCAATTAGCGATCGCACCTAGTGGCTTCCTACAGTCAGCCTGGCTCTGGTTACCAAGTCTGTCACGACCGGCTTTTCAATAAAATGTTTATTGATAAGGCCGATCTTATTAAACCCAGTATAGGAAAAGTCATCCTTTCTGGTAGACAAAAGCTTGATAAACAGAGAACCAGTAGCATCAAATATATTACAGGGTTGAGCTGAGGCTGCTCAACAATTTATTACAAACTCGCCAATATCTTACATATGGTCGGTTATGACACAGGGGTGTGGTGGCATGCTACTAGCTCGAGGAAAAGTGGTGGCGGATAACTTGACTTCTACTGGAAGCTCATCGAGCGTCGAGGTGAGGCTCGATGAATTTATTTTGGGGTTGCGGAAGCGGATAATACAATGACCAAGACAGGATCGCACGAGACTGACTGGGACGCCTCTAGGCATCGGACTCGCTATCAAACTCTTCATCCATGAGATCGCCTTCATCAACATCTGGCCAAATCAACAAGCCAGGTGAGTACTTGAAAGTACTCGCAAGACAGTTCGGACAAAAGATATAATCAATGAATGCATGAATGCGTCATGAACAAAGGATGATGCTCATATAACAACGGTAATATTGCAGGACTTGATAAATAAAATAAATAACTAAAAACCGATCGGGTGTCTGGAGCGACGCCTCGAAAGGTAAATAAATAAAATGCGTGCCGCAGTCGGGCGTCTAAGCGACACCACATAAAGGGCTTAGAAGAAATGCCGAAGTCGGGCGTCTTAGCGACACCACATAAAGGGCTTAGAAGAAATGCCGCAGTCGGGCGTCTTAGCGACACCACATAAAGGGCTTAAAAGAAATGCCACAGTCGGACGTCTGGGCGACATCACATAAAGGGCTTTAAAAGAAATACCACAGTCGGACGTCTAGGCGACATCACATAAAGGGCTTTAAAAGAAATGCCACGGTCGGACGTCTAGGCGACATCACATAAAGGGCTTATAACAAAAGTAAATAACAGGTCTGCCACCATCTGACGTCTGAGCGACATCACAGACAGGGCCTATAACAAAAGTAAATAACAGGTATGCCACCGTCGGACGTCTGAGCGACATCACAGACAGGGCTTGTAATAAATGTAAATAACAAGATTAGTCCATCCACAAGAATAATCTTTTAACCGGATTTATCACACATAAATTCCACCGGAGTTTTGTCACTGAGGCTGATACCTGACAAGATAAGATGAATATAGTACTTGAACAAAGTACAAGATAATTGAAAGATTTGAGACTCTGCAGAGTTTGGATGATCTGACCACAGCCAACGGATTTCCGTAGTCACGAAGGACTAGTTCTGTTTACGGTATTTCAGTAGAAACACATTTAACTAGTACACACCCATTTCACCTCACGATGCCAGGAATCACCCTGGACAACGTCCAAGAAAAACTTTGAGACGGGGAGGCCACAACCTCGAATAGCATGGGATCAAATTTCTATACGCGCGCTATAAGGGGTGCCCCCCTCTCGGTCCCAACCGGAAACACCCATGCCCCCCGACCGGATGACGGGCTTTAATCCAGGGCCATGGAACCCTCACCCCGGCCTCTCTATTTGGTGTGTACCAGGAAAACGATTTGCAACTTACTATGCCATATTCCTTTCGGAAAACATGTGACTGTATAGGAAGGAATGAATGGAAATGTGATTTGTTTCACGATGGCACGGAAGTCAAATCATCTGGCATAAGACTGGCATGTCACAACACTGCCATCTTACCCATCCTCATGCCAACACATGGCTATGTAAATATGTATCCAACAACATAATGCTTTCTGAAACTTACTTTCCGATTATGTGCATGAAACATAACATTCAAAGTGATGTTCCTAAACATGCCATGACCCTACTAAAATGCAAACATGCAACAACAATCATCATATCAAGAGTTCAAACATGCTTGCCTGGTTCAGAGTAGTCGGAGTCTAACTGTGCGAAGTTTGCAGCTCCGTCACCTCCTCCGGTATCTATGGTATAAGAAAAATATGTACACAACATAAATACCGTGAGTGTACAAAAAAGTGTTCCAGATATTTCTTAAATAAATATGATAAAAAACTAGACAAAAAGGACAGAAAAGGAATCACTCAAAAATTCCTTTATGTTAAAAAGTTATAAGGGTTTTAACCCAAGGACCCATCTGTAATGAAACAGAAAACTTCCAGGGCGCTTTGCAGAAAAAATCCAGAAAAACGGTTCAGAGTGGAAGCGTATTCGCCAGAGTATGCTTTCAGTAAACGATTCAAAAAAGAACAAAGGAGAGGCTGACGGGCGGGTCCCACCCGTCAGGTTTGAAATTTCAAACGAGGGAGTCGGGGCTCGTCGGCGCCCGAGAGCCGCGGTGGTTGCCGGCGGCGATCCACGGTGAGGCAGGGAGATCGAAGAGTACCTCCGTGTTCAGGGCGCCATTCCGCGTCTGTGGGAGGTGGTGGTGGTCGCCGGCGAGTACCACGTCGGCGGCGACGCTTGCTCCGGCGGACGGTGATTTGGGTGGTCGTGGATCTCGCTGGAGAGAGCTGCGGGGTCAAAATTGAGGTGGGGGTTATCCTACTGGAGGTGGTACGAGGCTACGGGCGAAAGTAGGGCGGCGGAGGAGTTCTCATTGGAGAGAACGATGCCGGGGCCCGAGGCGGACGGAGGTGGCCGGAGTCGAGGAGGAAAGGCCCCTCGAGGCTCGTTCAGTGGCTGGGCGGGGTCTGGTGAGGTGGTGGAGTCGTGCGGGGGCGAGAGCAAGCTCGGGGTGCTATATATAGCCGCCCCGAGGCGGTTGCCGAGAACTGGGTTCTCCGACGAGGTGATTACGGCGGCGCTGTGGTTGCACGGGAGGGTTCAGAGG
Organism: Triticum aestivum; assembly: GCF_018294505.1. Lineage (NCBI taxonomy): Eukaryota > Viridiplantae > Streptophyta > Magnoliopsida > Poales > Poaceae > Triticum > Triticum aestivum. The sequence continues at coordinate 449,090,142 of NC_057807.1, read as the reverse complement.
TTGAGCATCGTCGTGGGTGTTCCCTGGTTCCGTTTTGGTGCTAACCGCGTCGGGATTTGGTTGCTTAGGGGGAGCTCGATGGAACGGGGCGGTGCGGGCCCATCGGCGGCAGGGAGCACGCTCTGTGCGTGCCACGCCACGGCGATGGTGCTGCATGCGTGCGCTGGCGAGGAAATGGCCACGCGGAGTCACCAGGGGGTTTGGGCGGTGCCGAACGGTGTTATGCCACCGTTCTGCTCCCTGTCGGCCGCTACGGTGATACGGCCGCCGCAAAGCACACCGGTGCAGGCGGGCCAGGGCGCCACCAACGCCAGGAAGGTGCCAAGCGCGCGTGTGAGGCTCCGGACAAGCAAGCTAGGCCATGAGCAACGTGGCAAGTGCACTGTGAGCATGTGACTGAATTTCTGACGAAGATCGACACTGAAACTCTGAACTTAACTGAAGATGAACAGAAACAGTGCATGCAAGGTGTTCGATAGAATGATCTAGGCATGTAGGGATTTTTCCTTGAGCTGGTTTTTGGTGGAGGGGTCTCTCATTGCATCTAGAGGTTGCATGAATATTTGTGAAATTTTTGGAGAGGTGTAGATATGAATTTCACCAAATTTGGCAAATCTGGTCCAAACTTGCAGTGAGTGAAAATTGAAATATTTGAACAGGAGAAGAGTGGATCAAGATGGTTCTGGGTTGTGGGTACAAAGGACTATCCAGGGGTGTTGAGTTGAGGTCAAAAGTCAAAAGCATTAGGGTACTTGCTTTGCAATTCACCTAGGCTCAAAAGAAAAGACAGAATTATTTTGAGAGGAGAAATAGTTGGAATAGAATCCAAAAATTGATTTTATTAGTTTGGACAGAATGTTTGGGTTGTACCAAAGTGGGAGGAGGGGTTTTTGGGAAAATTTCACCATAGGAGGCATGGTAAAATTTAGAAGGGATCAAAACCAAATAAAAGCCCAAAATTAAAAGGGTTTTCTTTTTAAAAGAAACTAAATCCAAGGAAAGGATTTTTGAGAGGGCAAACTTAGAAGATGGTTTTTAGGAAGGGTTTAAATGACCTTCTTTCAAACCAAGCAAGGCTCTTTCTGAAAACAAAATCACAAAATTTTTGGAGTATCACATCCGAGCTACGCCACAAGTACAACGTGCGCTCTGCAAGGAAGACGAGGTGCAGGTCGACTGCTACTCTCTCCTTCCGAGCTACGCCACAAATACAACGTGCGCTCTGCAAGGAAGACGAGGTGCAGGTCGACTGCTACTCTCTCCTTCCGAGCTACGCCACAAATACAACGTGCGCTCTGCAAGGAGGACGAGGTGCAGGTTGACTACTACCCTCTCCTTCCGAGCTACGCCACCAATACAAAATCCTACCGAGTGGAGAGCAAACCTCCCACTCGGGGGCTTAGCTGCAGCCCAGTGCTCGCCTAAGTATCTGAAATCCTACTGAGTGGAGAGCTGACCTCCCACTCGGGGGCTTAGATGCAGCCTAGTGCTCGCCTAAGT